>NC_081414.1:532220897-532522980 GCF_030272615.1 Cryptomeria japonica
TTTGGAGATTATTGTTATTTGGAGACCTATGTGATCATTGTAATATTGATCTTATGTAACCTTGTATTTGGTTGAGATGTATCTTTATATGTATATTAAGAAGCTATGTATTGGAAGAGCAATGTAATCTTAAGATTGGGTTGTTTTGATCAGTTTCCTTTATGATATTTGTACATTCTTATTGAAGTGGAATTATAATGTATCCTTTCAATCTTTTAATGGTGCATCTTTATTTTCTCATGGCTTCTTCTGATCTTTGAGTTAATAATGTATATTGGGATTTATAGTTATTGTGGAATTTATCTTATGAAGTTAATTCTTCATTGGTCTCCCTTAAGGAATTCTGGTGTAAGTATTTTGCTTGTGTTATTGTGCATGTTGTGTAAATGCGCTTATGATGTTTACACTTTTTTAAAAAAATGTTTCACCCTTGTTTGTGGGTTTTCCTTCGGGGTTCCTGGCAGGGCATTATAGGATTAGTTTTACCATGTAATAAAGATGTATTTTCATTTGAAGTATATATACTTGCAAAGTGAAGAATGGATTGTTGAAGTTGTTTCTTTAATGATATGTTTCTAGAAAAAGATTAAGCATGAAATTTATAGTTTATTCTTATTGCTATTGAAAAAGAAATACAAATCTAAATGTTAGTAGAGTAGTCATTTGCAAATAAAAAGAAAATGTTTGCTTATGTCTATAGTTCAGATACAAAGGAAAAATTAATAGATATCTTAGAGTTATCATTAATAATGCATTTCATCTTGTTGTTATTTCATATCTTGTTGTTATTGAAAAAAAAAGAGAAAATTAGATAAAGATTGTATTTTTCCAATTCTGAAAATGCATGTTGAAGTAGAATATAATTTTGTAAATCTAGATATTGTGTATTTTAAATCTAAAGGAGACTATAGGCTAATGGAAGAAAACAAAATTTACTCTATTTTATTCTAATGAAAATAACCTGCTCTAAATAATGCAAATGTAGGCTTGAGCATGAAAAGAAGGAAAATAACCAGTCGGTAGTGCCTGCTACTGGTTGGCAGCAATACAACCAGCAAGTAGTGTCTACGGCCCCCGACAGTGGCACTGTTGTGGGTTGGTTTATCCCCCGCATAACCATGTTTCCTTACCAGTTCAACCGGTTAGTACAATGAAGTTTATCTTTAATAAATCAAATGTATTTTTAAAATGGATTTTGTGTTGGATAAAAATAGTGATTTTCATGTGATTTTTATTATGTGGTTAATAAATTTATCTATGGAAATCAAGGCATGAATTAAGAATTCAAATTGGTTAATTTGGGTATATTCTGGAAATGAATTAAAATGCCTGTTTGGAATTCATGTTTTTATTCGGTTGAATGTTTACTGTGGATTTCATTCTTGATGGAATATTGATTTGGAAATTGAATAATGTGACTGTTGGAAAGAGTGTTTTATTTAATTTTCAATCAATGATGTTGCAAGTGTTTATGATGGTGTTTTTCTCAAAGATTGTCTCAATGCAGACTTAGTGAAAATAGTTGTCCTTGTAAGTGTATAGTGTGTTATTTCTGGTCTATGGTTCAGTCGTCCTATGGTGGCATATTTGGTACCTTTGACCAAGTGATATATGTTGGCTTCGTTGTCATAACCATGTAGTATATTTTCCTTATGGTTAGCCAGGAGTCAGTATGTCCTTGTTAACCACTTGGTTATGATAGTGGTGGTTATGGCTGTCTGCTTTGCCATAGGGTCCTCGGGGAGTCACCTTGTTTGTTTAGTGTCCTTTGAGAGAGTGGCTTTCACTTGGGGTTGTGCCCAAAGTGGTAGGAATTACTGTTGGTATTTTGGTATGGTTTTGTCATTGATGTCAACACCTACTGAAACACTAGCACTTTGGAGATCCAGCAAAATTCATCGGCAAGCAACTATTGCACAGTTACTGGTATATGGTTCACCGACAGGATATAATGTTCATTGGCACTTGGAATGATATGGAAGACACTTGATAATGTTGAAGACATCGTGTGGACACTTTGTTTTCAAGAATTGATCATTGGTATATTCATATTTGCATATTTGCTTTTAACAGCAAATAGGTGCAGGGTTATCTAGGGTTACATCGACAGGTTTATCTTTTCCAGATCAGCATGGCATGCTATGGACATGATTTATTATTGTTGTAAATGCATTAAGACGACATGTTTAATTGGTTATTGCATCGGATATTATATTGTATGTAAAATATTTTTAGTGTAATATCTTGTAGAGCCGACCTACTAAAATTGGTCTTAGGTAATGGTATAAATGTAAGATCTTATTTGTAAGATCGAATGTGCAATGCGAAAAAGAATTGTGTGAAGGTATATGCGAGATTAAGCAGAGGTATACACGAAGACATTATGTGAAGGTGAAGCTAGGTTTTTGTAGAAGCATATCAACATTACACCGGTACTGAATCTAGCATATGAAGATGCTATTTTGTGCAGTACATTCTTATTGGATTTAACCATCCAACTGTAGTCAGTGTGACTCCCATTTTGTGATTGAGCAGTGAGCTCTAGGCTGTTGGCCTTTCTGCATGTGCAGACCCCATTTATGTACACTTACTATCTGTAGTAGTATCATCTGATTGTGGGTAAGGTTTCCCACCATGGTTTTTCCCCTTACAGGGTTTCCACATACAAAATATTGGTGTTATGTGTTGTGGATGACTCTATGTTTATGTTTCATGCATTAATCTATATCGGTATAGCAATTTACTATTAACACTGTCTACCGACACACTTAACTAGTTTACCAGTATTAAGCATTAAGTTGGTTAATTGGTTTTTGGTTTAAATTCATTAGACAACTGATCTACCCCCCCCCCCCCCCCCCCGTCTCAATTGTCTCTGGGACCTAACAATTGGCATCAAAGCTTAGTCCTCTTTTGTAGAAGTTTAACAACTTGAGGAGATCCAATGTCTACTAATTATTTTAGGAAGGATAGTCCTAAACTTGATGGAACCAACAATGGGATATGGAAGATCAGGATGGAGACACATCTGAATTGCATTGGTAAAGACATCTAGGAAGTTACAAAGAATGGTTATACTGCTGTTGTAGCTAGTCAGACTGCTCCAACTACCTTAGCTAAAGATGAAGAGAATGATTGCAAAGCAAGAGAAGCACTTTTGAGCGCATTATCATATCAATAAATCATGGGACTATCAGATAAGTCTACTGCTAAAGCTATTTGGGATCATTTGGAAACACTAAATGAAGGAGATTCCACAGTCAAGATTGCAAAACTTGAAAGCTTCTGAGTCAGGTATGAACATCTAAAAATGGACGAAGATGAAAGGATTTTTGCTTTTATGGAAAGAGTAAATGAAATTGTTTTGGGTATTAAATGTTGTGGAGGAACCTTGAGTGAGGATGAAATTGTTTCAAAAATCTTAAGAGGTTTGCCACTGGCATATAAAATGAAGGTTATTGCTATAAATGAGTTGAGAACAATGCCTAATACATCAGTAACTAGGGATACATTTATTGGAAAACTTTCAGCCTTTGAAATTGAGGAATTTGGTCCTGTTGCTACTATAAAAACTGATTTAGCCTTTAAAGCATCAACATCATCTGCTCCATTATTTGACAAATCAGACTAGAAAGCCTTTTATGCAAGAGAACTTGAAGAAACTAGGAAGGAGAATGAAGAGCTTGAAGAACTTGAAGCACTATTTGCAAGAAAAATGCCAAAAGGTCCAGTTGGAAGTAAGTATGAAGGTAAAGCACCCTTTAAATGTTTTAACTGCAATAAGATTGGTCATATGGCTTTGAGATGCCCTGATAGACATGCTAGACTAAGAGAAGAAGCTAAAAGAACATACAAGCCTAATCCTGAATATCAGAGATACATATTTAAGAAGAACAAAGACAAATCCTGTTGCATTGTTGATGAAGGTGTGACTGATGATTCTGATGAGGATCCAGTAGACAATGGATGGGTTTTTGTTGCTATAATAGAAGATTAACTGACACCTACTGCTCAATCGGTAGAACAAGCCCTAGCAGCCAAAGTTGAAGCAAAGGATGAATGGATCATTGACTCTGGATGCTCACATCATATGACAGGAGACAAAGGTAAATTCTTGAACTTTCAAGAATACAATGGAGGTTTAGTAAGATTTGGAGATGACAAAGCCTGTTCAATCAAAGGTAAGGGGTCAATATCTCTTGATGGTAAGCAGAACACTGACAATGTCTACTATGTTGAAGGTTTAAAGCATAATCTTTTAAGTGTTGGTCAATTAGTTGAGAAAGGATTTCAGTTACAATTTAAAAATGGAAAATGCAAAATCATGAATAGAACTGGTTTGGAAATTGCAACCGGTAATCAAACTAGAGGTAATATCTTTCAATTGAATAACAGTGAAAAGGCATGCTTGATTGCACATATAGATGAAAGTTGGTTATGGCATAAGAGACTATGTCACATAAACTTTGATTGCATGGTAAAGATCAGTACTTCTAAGGCAGTTAGAGATCTACCTAAAATTGTGAAACCTCGGAATACAATTTGTAAGGAATGTCAATTTGGAAAACATGTTAGAGCTAGTTTCAAAAGTATTCCAGAAAAAACCAATAATGCTATTTATTTGATTCACACTAATTTATGTGGTCCAGCTAGAACTAAAAGCTTACAAGGTGATAGATATTTCATGTTAATTATTGATGATTATTCTAGAATGTGTTGGGTTACTTTTCTCAGAGAAAAATCAGAAGCACTTAGAAAGTTCAAATTGTTCAAAGCAATGGTTGAGAATGAAACCGGTAAGAAAATCAAATGTTTAAGATCAGATCAAGGAGGAGAATTCACATCTAAGGACTTTAATATATTATGTGAAGTGAATGGAATTAGAAGACAGTTATCAGCAGCTCAGACACCACAGCAGAATGGAGTTGTTGAAAGGAAAAATAGAACTATCTTGGATGCAACAAGAAGTATGTTATCTTAAGCAAATCTACCACATGTGTATTGGAGAGAAGCAGTTAGCACTGCTGTCTATACATAAAACAAAGTTCACATCAAAGGTGAAACCAGTAAGACCCCTCATGAACTATGGTTTGGTAATACTCCTACTCTTAAGTATTTCAGAATTTTTGGAAGTAAATGTTATATTAGAAGAGATGAGTATATTGGCAAATTTGATCCTAGAAGTGATGAAGGAATATTTCTTGGTTATTCATCTAAGAGCAAGGCATATAGATGTTTTAATAAGAGATTGCAGAAAATTGTTGAGAGTACAAATGTAAAGATTGATGAACAATTCAGAGGAACTTCAAGGTATATAGACTCTGAACCGGCAATATAAATTGTGACAAATGAACCTACACCAAATCCACCGGTACAGAATGAAGATCCAGTTACCCCGGTATCATCAGAGGATTCCACAATAATTGAAGAACAACAACAAACTAAGACACCTTGGTATGTAAGATCAAATCATTCTAAAGATCAGATAATTGGAAACAAATTTAAAGGAGTTATGACAAAAGGAAGATTGGCAAATGAAGAGGTATGTCTTATTTCTCAAATTGAACCATCATCTATCAATGAGGCATGTGAAGATAAATTTTGGATTAAAGCTATGGAAGAAGAATTAGGACAAATTGAGAAAAATAATACTTGGACATTAGTTCCCCAGCCTAAAGATAAAAATGTAATTGGAACCAAATGGGTATTTAGAAACAAACTTAATGAAGATGGTGAGGTTGTCAGAAATAAAGCAAGACTAGTGTGTAAGGGATATTCTCAGAAAGAAGGAGTTGATTACAATGAAACTTTTGCACTGGTAGCCAGAATTGAGGCAGTCGGATTATTGTTGGCTTTTGCAACTCACAAGGACTACAAAGTTTATCAAATGGATATTAAATGTGCATTTTTGAATGGACATCTTGAAGAGGAAGTATATATTGAACAACCTAATGGATTTTCTTTGACAGATGACAATGATATGGTTTGCAGGTTAAGAAAATCTCTGTATGGATTAAAACAAGCCCTAAGAGCTTGGTATGCAAGGTTGGATAAGTATCTTTTAAAGATTGGTTTTACTAAAGGAAATGTAGATAGCAATTTATATTGCAAAATAACTAATGATGACATCTTGATTATTGAAGTATTTGTTGATGGAATAATCTTTGGAGGAGAAGATGGATTATGTAAGGAATTTTCTATTAAAATGCAACAAGAATTTGAAATGTCAATGATTGGAAAAATAAAATTCTTTTTAGGATTGCAGATTTCACAGACTGATAAAGGTATATTTTTGAGTCAATCCAAGTACTTGAAAGAATTACTAAATAAATTTGGGATGGAGAACTCTAAACCGGTAAGCACACCTATGACTACAAATGACAAATTATCTCAAAGGGATGAATCTACACCTGTTAATCCAACTAGATACAAATCAATGATAGGAGGTTTACTGTATTTGACACAAACCAAGCCTGATATTATGAATGCAGTATGTATTGTTTCTATATTTCAAAGTAATCCTAGGGAAAATCATGAATCAATAGTAAAAAGGATTTTCTGGTACTTACAAGGCACAACAAATCTTGGATTATGGTATTCTAGAGATGAAAATTTTGACCTATGTGCATACACAGATGCAAATAGGTCTTGTGGTATGCCTTCGTTGTGTCTTTATTTGCCTTTGATCTGAACCTTTTTCCTCTTGTGCAGTGTTAGGTCATGGCTAGGAAAGCCAAGGGAGGTGGCCGTGTTGGTGGCCACACTAGAGGCAGAGGAGGAGGAAGGGGTCAGGTTCCCGACCGCCATAGTCCTTCCCCACCACCCACTCATGAGAGTGTGGATAGAGATCAATCGGCTCACTAGGAGGAAGCACATTCAGTAGAGCCGGTTCTCGAAAGGGAAGAGTTGCGTCAGATGTTTCAAGAGGTGCTAGCTAAACTAGGCCCCAAGCCCGAGGTGGATCAACCCATCCATGGTCGAGTAATGGAATCACTTTAGCAGATTCCAAAGAGAGAGAGAGATCCCTATGGACTAGGACCCAACTGTCATAGGGTGCATGAGGGACTTGATGAGGTCCAACCCTCCCTTCTTTGATGGTAAAGGTACCGGTCTCGAGGCAGAGACCTGGCTTATCAATTTGGATCGGTGTTTTACTATGTATCATTACAGTAGCAACACCAAGGTGAGATGTGTGATCATGCATCTTGAGAGCTTCACATCTATCTGGTGGAGATTAGAGGAGGAGAGGATCAGTGTGATCATTAACACCGCAACTTGGAAGATCTTCTTGCAGAGATTTAGGGCATGATTTCTCTCACCCTAGTGGAGTCAATCGCAAGAAGATGAGTTCTATGCTCTATGCCAGTTTGGGTTGTTAGTGGATCAGTTTGAGCATAGGTTCTATGAGCTCAAACAGTATGCCAAAATTGGTAATGATGAGGCTATGCTTGTGCAGCACTTTTTGAGGGGTCTTAATGACAGCATCAAACCTGCTTTAGTAGAGGTAGCCGTGGTGAAAGCCCAGTTGGTGGAGAAGAACCATAGCTGTTCTCATGGCAGCTAGTCTAGAGTTCAAATTGGGAGTGATCCTTTCAGTGGGTCTAGAGGTAGAGGGAATCATTCCCAAACTGCTACACCTTTTAGGGGTCCTCAGACACCCGTTAAGGGTGGTCAGCAGCAGAAGCAGCAACCACTGAGACCAAAGCAGTCTGAGGGCCAACAGGTTGGAAACTCTTAGTTCTGGAAGAGCAGGAAATGACAGAAGGGTAGGAAGACCTTTCCAAGACAGTCTTCTTAGGGTGCATCTCAGGCCCCTAGTGCGGAGAGCTTTCAGCAATCTAGTGGACCATCTGGGAGTAGAGGATCGATTTGAGGAGCTTGCTTCACTTGTGATCAGTATGGCCACAAGGCCGCTTAATACCCTCAACATCCTCACCAGTCGGGTAGCCAGAGGCCAGCCACATCAGAGCTGATAATGGGGGATGTAGGTAGATCCCATAGAGTGTTTGCAGTGGAGGATGACCACCAGGCTGAGCATCAGAGTATCGTGATTGATACATTAGGTGTGTTGTGTGGTACCCCTATCTCTGTACTTTTTTAAATTTTGGTGCTTCAGATTCTTTTATTTCTTCATCCATTATGGAGTGGTGAGGGCTCGTGTCTGCTAAGTAGGCGGATAGGAGGCAAGTGGCATTGGCTACCGGTGTGCGAGTATTTGTAGATGCCTTCATTCCTAGTTGTGAGTTGGACCTAGGACCCTTTGTCACTTCAGTTGACCTTTGAGTCATTCCTCTGGTGTCCTATGGAGTTGTGTTGGGGATGGATTGGTTATCATCTCACAACACTCATGTAGACTATTGTCTGAAGACAGTAGAGTGTTTACATGACCTTGGCAGGAAAGTAGGGATCGTTGGAGTGTAGTGATTGATATCCTTACATATGATTTCCGCTATGCAACTTAGGTGGTGCATGCATCAAGGGTGTTAGCTTTTTGTAGTTGCTCTTGAGGATGTGGATGAGGAAGAGAGTCGAGAAATCACTCTTGATGGTCACTCTATTCTTTGAGAGTATGCTGATGTGTTTCCTTTGGATATTGCCAGTATGCCTCCGAAGTGAGACATAGACTTTCACATTGACTTAGTTCCTAGTGCCGAACCTATTTCGAGAGGACCATATCAAATGACTACTCAGGAGCTGAGTGAGTTGAATTTGCAGGTTGAGGAGTTGTTGGCCAAGGGATTCATTCATCTGAGTGTTTCTCCTTGGGGTGTGCTAATTATCTTTGTTAAGAAGAAGGATGGTTCTCTTTGATTATGCACAAATTATCGACAATTGAATAAGGTAACCATCTGTAACTGATATCCATTGCCTCGGATAGATGATCTTTTCGATCAGGTAAAGGGAGACAAGGTGTTCTCTAAGATAGACCTGAAATCTAGGTATCATTAGTTGCACATTCATGATGCAAACATTCATAGGACGGTGCTTCATACTCGTTATGGTCACTATGAGTTCACAGTGGTGTCATTTGGGTTGACAAATGCGCCTTCACTGTTCATGAGTCTTATGAATGGGGTTTTTTCGCACCTACCCTGACCACTTTTTCCTTGTGTTCTTAGATGACATATTGATTTATTCTAAATCTATGGAAGAGCATGAGGGTCACTTGGGTCAGGTATTGTAGTGCTTGAGGGAGAATCGACTTTTTGCAAATTTGGCAAAGTGTGATTTCTTCCAGTCAGAGGTGAGCTATGTTGGTCATATAGTTTCAGGAGAAGGTGTATCCATGGATCCTTCTAAGATCCAAGCCATTGTTGATTGGCCAGCATCGACCAATGTTTCTGAGGTTCAAAGTTTCATGGGTTTGGCCGGATATTACCATCACTTTGTTCAGAGTTTCTCTCGGATAGGCCATTCGATTACTTCTCTTCAGAGGAAAGGGAAGAAGTTTGTTTGGTCAGAGTAGTGCAAATCAGATTTTCATAGCTTGAAGGAACTCCTTTTTAGTGCTCTGATTTTGGCAATTCCTGACACATCCAAAGATTTCATGGTATGCACAGATGCCTCTTTAGAAGGTATAGGTGTTGTGCTTATGCAGGATGGACATGTGGTTACCTATGAGTCTTGTAAAATCAAGGATCATGAGTTGAATCATTCAATTCATGACTTGGATTTGGTTGTTGTAGTGCATGCATTGGTTAGATGGAGACATTTCCTATTGGGGCATCGGGTTGAGCTGCATAGTGATCACAGCGATTTGCAATATATTTTCACACAGCTGAACTTGAATGCTTGACAATGAAGATGGATGGAATTCCTCCGTGAGTATGATTTTGAGGTTCGTTATATTAAGGGGAAAGAGAATGTGGTGGCAGATGCTTTGAGCCGTAGGTGGCATGAGGTTGCAGCATTGTATCTTGGTGTGGACTTGAGTGAGAGAATTCTTGGGGTTGTTCCTCAGGACACTTGGTATCAGGATGTTAGAGCCATGGTGGAGTTTGGAGGATCTTTGGAGGGTAGATATCCTAGTTATACTCTTGAGTCAGATGGTCTTCTTCAACATCTTGGACAGGTTTATGTAACTCCTTTGCAGGGTCTTCACATTTTGATCATGACTGAGGCCCATCGTGCACCTTATTCGGCACACCTTGGTGTCAAGAAGATGTACGCAGATCTTAGATAGTTATATCATTGGGATGGTATGAAATGTTGTTGGCATTTTTGTTGTTTATGTTGTGATTGTCATTGATGGACACACACTTGCATTGAGATCCTCTTTATATGTATAAGTTAGAGCACAACCAGTATTTGTTCCAACCGGTATGTTGTATTATAGTCTTTAGACTATTGATGTTTTGTAGAATGTGCTTCCTGGTCTGAAGCAGCATGTTGACCCCAAGCGGTACAAGGGATTAAAGCAGAATAACACATTTTTACCAGTCTTCATTTTTGTCAAGCCAACAACTGGCATTTTGTATGAACCGGTAATACTTTGTGATGAGTTACCATCCAGCAATTGTTTGATGGTGCTGACACATTAATGGTGCTTTTTGTGTCATGGTACCAAGTATGTCCAGGTTCATTGAACCGAGGAAATTGTAATGTAATCCTATTGGACAGACATGAAATCAGATTCCTTTATAAGGACATCATGTCTAGGGTTTTAGGTTGTTGATGAGGTCGTAGCAAAAGTTTATGTTGTTGCTAGGGTTTAAGGTGGTTGAGGAGTTGGAAAGAATATGAATGTGTAGAAGACTGAAGTAATGCAGGAGTGCATTAAGAATGAGCTACCAAGGATCTAACCAAGTAGTTTGTGCTATTAGATAGATTGAACACTTGTTGATTACTCACATCTTTGACAAGTCTGTAGCCCTTAACCAGGTAGGCTCAAAAGCCTTTTTGTAAATCCTCTAACAAGGTGGTTCACATCTATGGATCTAAAATCCTCTAGCAAGGTAGTCTTTAATCGGACTTATCTCCAAACAGAGATTGAGATTCCTAATAGGATCTTTTCTGGTAAAGAACATTGTAAGACCTTAACCGCTCTGGTTCCTATTCTGTAGATAGTTACTTGTGAGTTCCATCTCACCATGGTTTTTCCCATTTGGGTTTCCATGTCAAAATCTCTTGTGTTATGGTGTTTGTGCTTCTGTGGGTGAATGCATTATTAGCTATTTGATTTGCATATTTGTTAACCGGTTTGTCTGCTAAATTGTTTTACTGAATTTACTGTCAGTCTTGCAAAGTGTTTAAGTGTGAAGATTTTTGGCATACTAATTCACCCCCCCTCTTAGTATTCAACAATTGGTATCAGAGCCTACCTTTCTATAAGTTTAACCACTTGGAAAGAGATATGGGGGAATACACATTGAGGGAACTTACCCACTAGATCACTCAGTCTGAGAAAGCCTATGATGATCTTATGGTCAAATACAAGGCATCTCAAGCAAAAAGGAGAGAACATGCAGAAAAGCTGATGGAGCTATCTGAAAATAGTTCTTTAGATGAAGCAGACATGGAAGCCCTAATTCTTTAAATAAATAAGTTGAATGAATCAAACTCCAACTTGAGAAAGGAGTTGGAAGGACTGACTATCCGGATGTGTCAGGAGCTTGAGAACCAGAGGAAAGCTAAAGATCTGGTGAAAGAAAGAGATCATGAGATCTCCAAGCTAAAACAAGAGATGAGTACCCTAAATGCTCAACTCCATGCAAGCAAAGTGGAAAAGGAAGACATGCAAGGAGAACTAAACACTACCATCTTTGAGAATGAGAACCTGTTGGAAACAAATGCTGCTATTTCCAAAGAACTCTCTGAGTCAAAGGAAATACTTGCTAAGTTCAACAAGAGTACTGTCAAGCTAGAGCAAAAGTTTGAATCTGCCTAACCGGTCAAGACTACCAATGGACTTGGTTATTCCTATCATGAGGAAGCTGAGACCTCTGGTACAAATGCTAGAACATCAAAGAAACAACCAACATCAAAGGATAAAGGTAAGCAAAAGTTTAAACCTGTTTGTTTCAACTGTCTTAAAGAAGGACACACTGCAAATGTGTGTAGGAGTAAGGCTTACAACAATTTTCCTTATTTCCTAAATGATAAGCCTAAATCCTATAGATTTGATGGTAACTATTATGCATGCAACAAGTATGGGCATAGAGAATTTGAATGCAGGTTTGTTATGAATAACACTGGAAGATATCATCAGAGGACCCAAGGAGTTGTTCTAGAACCTTTTGTGAACCGAAATCACAACCGGTTTAATGCCTTCAATAATCAGCCAAGAAGCGGTGGTTATCAAGTGGCAACCGGATGGAGAGAAAATTGTATGATTTGTCATGGTCATGGTCACACTACTGCAACATGCAGAAGGAAGAACGAAAACATGAACAATGGGCCTTGGACAACACCTGGATTGGTCTTCTATCATTGCAACAAACCAGGTCACATTGCCAGATTCTGTAGATCATGAAAGAACATATCTGATGATATACCGGTCACTCTAGAAGGAAACATTGATGTTGACACTATTCAAATGGACATGAACAAAATCTGGAAGGAGAAACCAGTGGTGTTACAAGAGGAACTAGTTTCTGCACCTAGTGTGGAAATCATGAAACCAACAAACTAAGCTTCAAAAAGCTTAGGGGGAGCAAACAGCAAAATGTTTCGAACCCCCGATTTTCACCGGTAAAAGTCCTTAACCTATATGTGATAACTATCATTTAGCAGAAGACCGAAAATGGTAAAAAGGCAAATTAGGGTTTACGCCCTAATGTAGGAGCATTAATGATGGTAGGTGAGGAATATGTTTAAAAGCATTTTTCAAATCATTTCTCACTATCAATTTTCGAGGGAAGAACAATTTTTCAAAGAGCAGAGCGACGAAAAGGCCATTTGAGCAGAGATTTTGAGAAATTGAGAAACTGTGAAGGACATTCAAATTCAAACTGGAAATGGTCAAGTGGAGAACACAAAGCAGTGATTCAGCAACCGACGGAGTGTTAAGTGAAGGAGAATCGGCAAGCCCTAATTTCACATGTTTCAAAAGGTATTTGTTGAGTTCTTAAGATTTCTATCATGGCTTCTGCATCTCATACCAGTTCTAGTGCATCTGTCGAGTCTGCAAGTTTTATTCAACAGAAGTCCAAGTATAATGCCCTATCACAAGTTCTGGCTTGTGTGATAGTAGAAGAGGGAATTTCTGACTACATAGATTGCTAGATTGAAGACCTAGGGTCTCTAGCTATCCACACCCAGTTAGGTTTATTTTGTGGAAAAGATAAGAAGATCAAACTAGAGTTTAATATTTCAGAGAAGAAAAAGCTCCACAATGTTGTTTACTTCCTGGAGGATTTCACAGAGGATCATATAAGGATCATTCTGAGAAGGGTCCATGGTGATAAGATGTACTTGGAGAGAACACATGACATCACGCTGTAGGCAATTCATGCAGTCACCAGATTCTACAACATAGGGAAAGTGCTAGCTATGAGGATGGTAAGAAAAACTGAAATGTCCAAGCTCACTAGTTCAGTGAGTGACTCATGAGGCATGATAGTAAATTCTATCAAGGATGATCTGGTGAAGTATGCATGCATGGTGATTGGATACCAGACATTCTCAGTCAGCAAATTAACTTTGTATCTACTGTAGTGGTAAATGCTGCTTACCAAATGATAAAGGAGGATGCATCATTTGATCTGTGCATCGGTATGCAGAGACAACTCTTGTTGAATCTAAAGTTGATCAAACAGGGTAATGCACTTAGGTTCAAGTTTGGACAACTACTGGCTAGGTTGTTCTTCTATTTCCAAGGCTACTTTCCAGGAGTAGGAGACGTCCAATGGTCTGGTGACCAACCGGTGACCAAGCAAATCTAGGAAAGCATTGAAGCAATTGGAACCGGCTACCCTGATGTTCTAAACAAGTATTTCGATGAGTTCAGAAGAAAAATGAGTCAAAGAGTAAGGATATCAGGTGACATTGTCAAGAAATATGAAGACGATATCTGGTTCACCATCCAAGTAGATAAATGCATAATGGAGGCTATTGAGCCTAGACTAGAAGAAGTGGAGCCAATGGGCTATGAGGTGATGTATGATATGCTAGAAGGGTATGCCTCTACCCTTATTACCTCACCACTTGATCCTAAGGCAAAGAGAACCAGCACCTACCTAGAGAGGATAGCACTAGTTGAGGAACCACTAGCAATGAAAGAAAAAGAACCGATGATATCCAAACCAGATGAAGTATTTGATGATGAAGGAAATTCAGTTGTTGAACCGATCGACACCATTGATGTCGATGCTCTAGACATTGAGGATGTTACTCAGGAAACACCATCTGAGGCAACAGGGCAGGAGCAACAAGCTAAACAGGTTGATAAGCAAGCCGAGGACAGACAAGAAGCGGCAAAGGAAGAGGAAGAGCAGAGGAAAAAGGATGAAGAAGAGAAGCGAAAAAGGGATGAAGAAGAGAAGAAGAAGAAAGATGAAGAAGAGAGAAAGAAGAAGGATGAAGAAGAGAAGAAGAAGAAAGATGAAGAGGAGAAAAAGAAGAAGGATGAAGAAGAGAAAAAGAAGCAAGAAGATGAAAAGAAAAAGAAGGAAGAAGAAGATAAGGAACATGAGAAGAACAAGGAAGCAGAGAAGAAGAAGGAAGAGGAAGAAAAAAAGAGGAAAAGAGGACAGAAGCAGAGAAAAGGAAGAAGGAAGAGGAGGATAAGGAAGCTGAGAAGAGGACAAGGCAGGAGAAGTGGAGAAGAGCACCTAGATGGAGACTCCAAAGGCAACTAGGAGTCAAGCCAAACTAGCTGATCTCTCCAGTCCTATCGATCTCCAGTCTGCAAGTGAAATGGAGCTAATGTAGAGCATCAAGGTAGCTCAAGAGCACCTTGAAATCATTCGACAGAAGAAGTAGCAGGATGTAATTCAAGCGGCTGTGGATACGCTTACCGGTTTGATACCCGGTACAAATCTTTCCAACACTGATTCATCACTAGCTAAACTCAAGCTCCTATGCACAGTAGTGGATGATTAGGTGCAAAGCCTTGAAGAGGTAGCAGAGGCTAATGTCAAGAAGGAGCATCAAAAAGCTCTTAATATAGCTCTGGTGAAGAAGTTGAATGAGCTCTGGACTGAATTGAAGAAAGAACAAAAGGATATAAGGGATGCTCTAGATGAGGGGAATCTGCTACTCAGCAAAATCTGCCAACCCCATCTGTTCTATGATGATATGCTAGCTCAGAAGAAAAAACTTGAAATGTACTTGCAGTCCTACTTGAGCACATTCAAGCCACCTTATGATTCCTTTACAACTTATAGCCAAACCATTCACCGGTTTCACATCCAGTCAGCAAAAATGGAGCAAATGATTAGCACTCAGTCTAGAGATTTGCAGGAGCTCCAACTGGTTCTACTACCACGATTGCAAATTCTTTAGAAGTGCTATCTGAACCTGGATGCGTTAACAGTTACACAAGAGATGAGCACAATTGATGCCATGGAAGAACAGGTCTCCCAGATGCAGACAAAGCGAGAAGTAGCCACCTCCCTACTTGAGTCCTGGTCTTTGTCGATGAAACAATTCTTGTAGGGCTTTAAATTTGTTTTTGAGAAGTATCATTCCTTGTTGTCATAAACTTTTATTTTTTTTAATATCAAATGAAAACAGGGTTGTTCAACTATACTTTGTCATTGTTGGAAAAGGGGGAGAAGAATTCTATTTAGAGAAGTATCTGGTAATCAAAATTTTGATTCTATGCTCTGAATATCTCAATGTTTATGCTCTATATGCAAAAGTGTTATACATTGTATTGTTAAAGGGATAGTGTATATGCTTAGGGGAAGCAACTTTGCTAATGGCATGATTTTGTTGTAAAACACTTAGATGTCAAAATTTTATTTTCCTAAGTGTTGCCATCAATGCCAAAGGGGGAGATTGTTGGCATTTTTTATGTTTATGTTGTGATTGTCATTGATGGACACACACTTGCATTGAGATCCTCTTTATATGTATAAGTTAGAGCACAACCGGTATGTTGTATTATAGTCTTTAGACTATTGATGTTTTGCAGAATGTGTTTCCCGGTCTGAAGCTGCATGTTGACCCCAAGTGGTATGAGGGATTAAAGCGGCATAACACATTTTTACCAGTCTTCATTTTTGTCAAACCAACAACCGACATTTTGTATGAACCGGTAATACTTTGTGATGAGTTACCATCCACCGATTGTTGGATGGTGTCGACACATTAACGGTGCTTTTTGTGTCATGGTACCAAGTATGTCTAGGTTCATTGAACCTAGGAAATTGTAATGTAATCCTATTGGACTGACATGAAATCGGATTCCTTTATAAGGACATCATGTGTAGGATTTTAGGTTGTTGATGAGGTCGCAGCAAAAGTTTATGTTGTTGCTAGGGTTTAAGGTGGTTGAGGAGTTGGAAAGAATATGAATGTGTAGAAGAATGAAGTAATGCAGAAGTGCATTAAGAACGAGCTATCAAGGATCTAATCGAGTAGTCTGTGCTATTAGATAGATCGAACACTTGTTGATTACTCACATCTTTGACAAGTCTGTAGCCCTTAACTGGGTAGGCCCAAAAGCCTTTTTGTAAATCCTCTAACAAGGTGGTTCACATCTATGGATCTAAAATCCTCTAGCAAGGTAGTCTTTAATCAGACTTATCTCCTAATAGAGATTGAGATTCCTAACAGGATCTATTCTGTAAGTCGTTAACCGGTCTGGTTCCTATTCTGCAGATAGTTACTTGTGAGTTATTTCACTGTGGTTTTTACCATTTGGGTTTCCACATCAAAATATCTTGTGTTATGGTGTTTGTGCTTCTGTGGGTGAATGCATTATTAGCTATTTGGTTTGCATATTTGTTAACCGGTTTGTCTGCTAAATTGTTTTACCGAATTTACTATCAGTCTTGCAAAGTGTTTAAGTGCGAAGATTTTTGGCATACTAATTCACCCCCCCCTCTTAGTATTCAACAAATGTGACATTTCTGATTTTGTGTCCAAGTTCTTGGAATGTCAGTGGGTGAAGGAAAAGCATCAACACCCTACATGGCTTTTACAACCGAATTTGATATAGGATTGGAAATGGGATATCATTTACATGGATTTCATTGCGAGGTTGCTTGTTTCTTCATGTCATCATGATGCCATCATGATCATTGTGGATAGATTCACCAAATTTTCTCATTTTGTGCCTATTCGATCTTCTTATATGGTAGCAGTGGTGACACAAGTCTTCTTGGAAGATGTGGTGAGGTTGCATGGGATCCCAAGGTGGATCATTTCTGATAGAGACCTTGTCTTTACTTAAGCCTTGTGGACTTCTCTTCAGCATGCTTTGGGGACCTAGTTGAACTTCAGTTCATCTTATCACCCAGAGACTAATGGTCGGACTAAGCATGTGAATCAGGTCTTGGAGGACATGCTTCACATGTATGTTATGGACCAGCAGTCGCACTACGAGGAATATCTTTGCCTTGTGGAGTTTCCTTATAACAATGGATATTATAAATCTATAGGAATGTCTCCCTTCCAGGCTTTGTATGGTCATCCTTGTCATACTCCTTTGATTTGGGATCGGTTGGAGGATAGGGTGTGTGTAGGCCCGGTTTTGCTTCATGAAATGTAGCAGCAGGTTAAGCAGATCCGTGGGCATTTGGTTGTTGCTCAAGATAGGAAGAAGAAGTATGTTGATGCCCATATAGTTGATCATTAGCTTTCTGTTGGCGACTGTGTGTTTTTGAGAGTGCGTTAGCAAAAGAGTGATCCATTATGGAAAGGGTTCTAAGTTGGTGCCACATTTTGTAGGCCCTTTTGAGATCCTTGAGAGGATAGGACCTGTTGCCTACCGTCTTGTCTTATCACCGAGCCTATCTTGCATCCATGATGTCTAAGATGTTTTTGTTCTTCATCCTTATCATTTAGATGTGACCCATGTTCTTGATTAGAATGCTTTGCAGGTCGACAAGGAGCAGCTTTCCATGGAGCCCGTGCGCATCCTTCAACATCAGGGTTTGACCCTCAGGGGTCCTACCATGGAGCAGGTAAGGGTCCTATGCGATCCTAGTGATGAGACCTTAGTGACTTGGGAAGATGTAGTGAAGATGAGAGAGACTTATTCTTATCTGTTTTAGGCTTCTAGCAGTAAGCTTAGGCTTGGAGGGTAGGATGTAGTACCCCTCCTCGATTAGCCTCTTTTTGTATATTTTGATTTACTTCAGTGACTATTTAGTGAAACATTTTTGTATATTGATTCAGATGTTATGCGATGTTATTTCAAGCTTTATTTGGATATGTGGTGTATGATTTTATGCAGTATCTCAGTGCTTATGATTAATGTTATTTTATGGATCATTATCATGGACTGACACTTTTACCTTATATTGCAATGTGTTATTATTATGTTGCATGTTTGCAAGTGTATTGGGATGTGAGGGGATGATTTTCCTTCACTCACTCTGGTGAGAAAGGGAATGTCATGATTCTACTTCATCAGTGTGCATGTTGTGTTTGTATATATATATATTGGTCTATATGCACATGTGGTTTTTTGGTGTAGGACATTGCAGGTACTAGTACTGGGTAGGTACGGGGTATTGACTCCACCTAGTTTCACAGGTCTGAGCATGCTTTTTATATCCGATGGGAGTGGAGGAGATAGTTGTTGTACCCTAGTTTGACCCACAGTTACACTCATGTGAGTGTTGTCAGTCGATTGTCTTTCTCATCTGGCTGTTATGCAAGTCATGGTGCCTTGGTTTATTCATTTGAGAGTCATCATTTGATTGTCTTGGTTTTGTGTGTTTCCGTTTATTTAAATGGTTACTTAATTGAATGGATGATGCTATCTTATGTTGGCATAATTAGTTTATTATTATGCTCTGTGATTATTGATTAAATTAATGGATGAATTGCTAGATTGAATGGTTAAAGGGCTTATTAATTTTGTATAGTGCATTGATATATTTTAAAAGGAAATAAATAATTGCCTAGCCATTTAAATGTTAAATGATTATGTTGAAAGAAAGTATTTTTGGAAATAGAAATAAATAAAAGCTTTCCTTTTTACTTTTCCATTTGATCTTTTTCATTTAATTGTTGGAAAAGAATTGTTTTTGGAAAAAGGTAAATCTGATTGCTTTTGATTTTTAAAATATTTAAATCTGATTGGATAGATTAAATTTTAACCTAGAAAGTTTAGGTTAAAGGATAATTTTCATCCTATTCCTAAAATTCACGAGAAGAAGGAAGAGGGGAATTTTGGAGAGAAATTCTGGAAAACTTCCTAGAGGAACTAGAAATTCGACCTGGTTTGCAAGAATGGAAATTCTTCATCTCTTTGCTTGCTATTGCTTCAAGGTTGGAGGCTCTCTTCTTGTTTTGAATTTGTTATTTGAAATTTTCAGTTTGCTTCCTATGTGTGGAAATTTATGCAATCTTCCTGTAGATGCTTGTGGAATGATTGGAATGGAAGAAAGAGTGTTTATTATTGTTGGTTTTGTGAAATCTATAGCATATGGTTGCATTTAGGAAGGAAATGGTTCATTTCTCTATTTGTTGTGTGTTTGATCTTGAAAATCAATTTCTTGTTTTACCTCTTCTATTTGGAAAGAATGAACTATATTTGGCTTGATGTGTGCTTTCTAGTTTTTTGTTGCCCAGATTTGGGGTTCTTGTGGGACTTTATTTCATCTTTTACCTTGGTGGTAAATATCCATTTGAAAAATTAGATTTGGCACTGTGTT
Organism: Cryptomeria japonica; assembly: GCF_030272615.1. Lineage (NCBI taxonomy): Eukaryota > Viridiplantae > Streptophyta > Pinopsida > Cupressales > Cupressaceae > Cryptomeria > Cryptomeria japonica. The sequence goes on from NC_081414.1 coordinate 532,240,673, forward strand.
TGTGTGTGCCTGTGAAATGTTTCGGAAATGAATAGTTTGCTTGCTTAAACGATTGGGTGGAGTGTTGTTTTTAACGCCTTGGAGGCATGTATTTTATTTGTTTCCTTTCCTTTCCTTACCTCACCCCGTGGCGGGCTAGTCCCACCATGCGGGTCGGTAGTCTCTGCTGCCCATAGGTAGTAGTACTACCGGTCGGCAGCTACTGCTACCAATGGTAGCAGTGCAACCGTTCCATAGTCACCACTACCGGTTGGTAGTAGTGCTACTGGATGGTAGTGCCTGCTACCGGTCGACACTAGCACTACTAGTCGGTAGCAGTACAACTGGCAGGAAGTGCCTATGGCCCCCAGCAGCGGCACTGCTGCAGGTTTGTTTATGCCCCGCGTAACCATGTTTCCTTACCGGTTCAACCGGTTAGAACAATGAAGTTAATTTTAATAAATGAAATGTAATTTTAAAATGGATTTTGTGTTGGATAAAAATAGTGATTTTCATGTGATTTTTATTATGTGGTTAATAAATTTATCTATGGAAATCAAGGCATGAATTAAGAATTCAAATTGGTTAATTTGGGTATATTATGGAAATGAATTAAAATGCCAGTTTGGAATTCATGTTTTTATTCAGTTGAATGTTTAATGTGGATTTCATTCCTGATGGAATATTGATTTGCAAATTGAATAATGTGACTGCTGGAAAGAGTGTTTTATTTAATTTTCAATCAATGATGTTGCAAGTGTTTATGATGGTGTTTTTCTCAAACATTGTCTGAGTGAGGACTTAGTGAAAATAGTTGTCCTTGCAAGTGTATAGTGTGTTATTTCTGGTCTGTGGTTCAGTCGTCCTATGGTGGTGTATTTGGTACCTTTGACCAAGTGATATATGTTGGCTTTGTTGTCGTAACCATGTAGTGTCTTTGCCTTATGGTTAGCCAAGAGTCAGTATGTCCTTGTTAACCACTTGGTTTTGATAGTGGAATTTTTATTTGAAGTATATACAATCTAAAGGAAACTATAGGCTAATGGAAGAAAACAAAATTTACTATATTCTATTCTAATGAAAATAACCTGCTCTAAATAATGCAAATGCGAGCTTGAGCATGAAAAAGAAGGAATATATATATATATATAATGCCTCATGTCATAAATATTTAAAACTAAGTTGTTTATTTTTAAGAAAATATACATACATGTATGTTGTTGTTTAAAACAAATATATATATTGACACATTTAATGAAATATTAATATGCTGGAAATAAAAGAAATGCATTTTTTTATTCTGGTTATTTAATATGTGAACCTGATGCACCTTCATGTAATATATATATATATATATATATATATTAAAATTTGCATGAACCATTTGGGTAGCTTCGGGGGTATTGAAAACCCTGTGAGTCGTGGCTACTAGGTGGTCCGCAACCTCCATAGTGGGTTGCGCCACTATGTGGGTCATAGCCACCAAATGGACCACAACCCCCATAGTGGGCCATGACCCACATAGCGGTGAAGGCCGCTGCGTGGTCCATGACCCCACCCAGTGGGGCGTCCCACTGGTGGTTGTGACACCACCAGTGACCACCAGTAAATTCGCTGCCCCCTCTCAATAACCCTTTGGCCCACCCTTCTGTCAAACCCTCGACCTCCATGAAACTTCACGGCCTTGGTTCATCTCCTTTCACCTGCACACACACACACACACACCCCCAAAAAATGTAGAACAAGCAACCCTAACCCAATTTCGGGTTAGGGTTAGCTTGTTAAAAAATAGAAAAAAAAGAAGTAATATAAACGAAATAAACAACCGTAGTTAAGGTTCATTAAAATAATAAATAAAAAGAAATGAGGGGGAATTCTTTTTAAAATTTGAAAAGAATTACCCCCCCCTCCATTTGTCTATATTCAATATGTAGAGAGAAATTAACTTCTATTATTCACTAGGGTAGAATTAGTTCTTAATATAGACTTTATTTAGGAAAATAGGTGTAAGTATACACACACACATATATATATGGTAGTTTTCATGTATAATTAAATATGCTTGTTTGGGTTAAAATTATCTTGGGGATTTTATTAATGGAATTTATGTAAAAGTATAATGTAAAATTTTAACCTATGAGGTCAATGTTGGCCAAATATTTTATAGTTGAAATTTAAATATCTAAGGGGAATTAAATTTGACCTTAATATAAAATGAATTTATTAGTCTAACATTATATTGGGTTTGGTTGACTTTATTAGTTTAATTTAAAGGCGTTTTTGTGTTTGCTCAATTAATTATTGTTAATATGAGTTAACATTATTTTATTTAGCCTTGAATATTTTAATACTTTTGAGATAATTAATGTCTCTTGATTTATTATTGGAGAAATTTTAATTAGGGGAAATTAATTAATTTAGTTAAATTAATTAATTAAGTTGTGACGACCCTTTTTAGGGAATAATTAGTCTACTCTAAATATTGATACTATAATGATGGAGTTGATTAAACCAACTTTAGGAAACCATTCTATTTAATCTTGAGTTAACCTTTAGTTAAGACAAAACTTATTTATTCCATTTTAAATGTAGATTATTTAGTGTATTTATGTTGTTTTAAAAAAAATGTTGTTATGTTTTTCCCAAAAGTTTGGGCATGACATTATCCTTGTGCGATTGACTTGAACAGGCTATCTGAATCAAGGGGTCTCTTTAATTTCTTAACTTTGGACCTCCGAACGTGTATCCAGTATTCCTCTAGTTCTTCTTCTTCCTTAGACTCAATTTCTATGGTTTTCCTTTTTGCATCTTTCTACTTCTTTTCTTTGAGGGAACCGGATGGATGAAGTACCTTTGGATTCTCTTTGGCAGAGGCTCCAGATGAGCCATCTAGTCTTCCAAAATACCTATGCTTTGTAATATCCTTTTCAGTTACGTTTGTTTTTTCCATTGATTCCTGAATGACTTTAATTATTTTCTCAGGTCTTCTTTGTATGTTCTATGTGAATTTTCAGAGACTTCTCAGTTGTCATTCCAAATCTTTCTTGTGTTTCATCCACAAGGCTATTCAAAAGCACCTGAGTTGTACCTTCTATCATGTCCTTAGTTACCCCAAAACCAAAGGGCAGAATTCAAAATTTCCTTGGGACAACAACCTCCATGTAGAATTTGTCGATTGTGAACATGAAGGTGATATCTTATTTGTATTTCTCAACAATTTCTTTGTTAATCCTTTGTCTCATCTGCATGTTGAGTTGAAAGAGAGATAAATAGGAGGTGAATGCATTTTCCCTTGCCTCATCGCTAGGAAATATCCTTAGCCATTCTACAATTTGATGAGCTACCGGTCTGTTTGGTGACCAAAGCACTCTCCCTTGACCAGGAATTTCCTGCAGAAAATAGAACAAAATACACAATGCTAGGGTTTCATACTTGAAAGGTGTTTCTTCTTTTTGCACTATACAAGGTTCTCTATGATTTGTTGTTTCAAAATTTCATAGATCAAAATCCTTGTTTATTTTAGCTATCTCATAAGCCATGTTTACCATCATGGTAGAAATGGAATTGTCTCGGTTGAGAAATTAAAGTTGATTTCCTATCATCATTGACAGATAATTTACATCCTTGTTCTTAACATAAGTGATGGACAAGAATCACCTGTCATAGGTTGCCCCTGTTAGTTCCACTACATCCTTGTTCTTTGCCAATTTCAGAACAAGAATGGCCCCAAAATTACTCAAACCAGTAATAACCCTCATTTCTTCCTTAGTGATAAGATAGGTCTGATTTAGCCATAAGAACTCATCATGGAATATACTCATTGCTAATTTTACCCATTTATCTTCATAGCAAAAATTTGGAAAATCATTTCGAGTATTCAATTTATTTTCAACTAGGGTTTTGAATTCAGGTTTTACCTCAAGGTTGTTTCCCATCATCTCATTTTTCCACAAACTTAACATCTTCCCATGGTAAATGAATTCATCAAGTTTCACATGAATGTATGCTTTGATATCTTCGCCAACACAACTCCAACAAGTATACTGGAAAATGTGCCTGCCAAATTAGTCTTTATCGCTTTATACGGGGTTTTCTCAAATACTGGACGAGGCTCAGTCATGATGTCAACAACTATGGGAGTAGCCATGGGAGAAGATTCAATGGATTGCAACTCAAACAGATTCACCAAGAAATTGTAATTGCCTTTATGCTTATAACGCTCTTTTGACTTTTGGTGAGATAAAACTTTGTCAAAAATCCCCTTTTAACTTTACATCCACTAACTTGCATTAAATGCTTATGCATTGTCATCCACTACCTCAATTTGCACAATAACTTGGCAAATTTTCATGATGAGTGACAAATTTATGCACTTTTCCAGATTCACACACTTTGTTTTTTATTATGAAAGTAGTGAGAACTAAGGAACTAACCCTTTACATAGCATGAACTATTAACAAAACCATTACAACACTAGAACAACTCAAAATAGTTAAAAGATAAAAGTATTCAAAACCAAAAAAATAGCTAAGAGTTCAAACTAGCAAAACACAAGGGACACTAGCCCAACCAAAGACCAACAAAACAAGAACTAAGGAGTTGACTTGCGAACCCCTATCATTTCTATGACCTTGTTCCATTCATTAAAGAGGAACTTATACATTTCCTTGGCCTCCATCTTATCAGCTCATCACTGTCCGTAGTGCGCTCTCTCATGAGGGAGAGAGTTAGAGTCGAGTTGTGAAGGACTTGCAAACAGAATTTGTTAATACTAAAAAATTGAGTATCATAGAACTTCATCCAACGTTTCATCCCTTTGACCTCATCAATGATGGCCTTCACATCTAGGAGTGGCCCCAGGCTTTCAATCCACTTCAAGGTCATTGTGACCTTCATCCTAATACTTTGGATTTTCTCCATTGTAGGGATCCCCTGAAGGATTTTAGTCTCGACAACAATACCCTCCCTCTTATGTTCATGGTTATGCACAGTCTTTGCAGCTAGATCCACTTTGTCCTCCTTGGTAATCACAATCATCTTTGTTGCATCCTCATTAGGGGCACTAACCACCTGGGCTCCCATGTCCTCCAAGTCCACCATCTTCATGACCTCCTTGTTAGGTCCCGGAGATAATTGAGAGGGGGGGAAGTGAATCAGTTGTCTAATAAATTCAAGCCAAAAACCAATTAACCAACTTAATGCTTAATACCAGTAAACTAGTTAAGTGTGCTGGTAGACAGTGTTAACAGTAAATTGCTATACTGGTAAATATTAATGCATGAAACATAAACATAGAGTCATCCACAACACATAACACCAATATTTTGTACGTGGAAACCCTGTAAGGGGAAAAACCATGGTGGGAAACCTTACCCACAATCAGATGATACTACTGCAGATAGTAAGTATACATAAATGGGGTTTGCACATGCAGAAATGCCAACAGCCTAGAGCTCACTGCTCAATCACAAGATGGGAGTCAAATTGACTACAGTTGGATGGTTAAATCCAATAAGAATGTACTGCACAAAATAACATCTTCATATGCTGGATTCAGTACCAGTGTAATGTTGATATGCTTCTACAAAAACCTAGCTTCACCTTCAAATGATGTCTTTGTGTATACCTCTGCTTAATCTCGCATATACCTTCACACAATTCTTTTTCACATTCCACATTTGATCTTACAAATAAGATCTTGCATTTATACCATAACCTAAGACCAATTTTAGTAGGTCGGCTCTACAAGATATTACAATAAAAACATTTTACATACAATATAATATTTGATGCAATAACTGATTGAACATGTTAGCTTAATGCATTTACAACAATAATAAATCATCTCCATAGCGTGTCATGCTAATCTAGAAAAGATAAACCTGCTGGTGTAACCCTCGATAACCCTGGACCTATTTGTCGGTAAAAGCAAATATGCAAGTATGAATGTATCAATGATTGATTCTTCAAAGCAAAGTGTCCATACGATGTCTTCAACATTACCAAGTGTCTTCCATATCATTCTAGCTACCGGTGAACATTATATCATGTTGGTGAACCATATACCAGTAACTGTGCAATAGTTACTTGCTTGTCGGTGAATGTTGCTGGATCTCCAAAGTGCTAGTTTTTAGTAGGTGTTGACATCAATGACAAAACCATACCAAAATACCAACACTCATCTGGGTCTACCAGGTTGATCAAGTCCATAAGTTCCATTTCACATACTCTATTACATTGTCACTATAACCTTACTTTCTTTGGCAAGGAAAAAAATATTTCTTTGATTACTCCCTCTAGGCCAAAGCCACAAGTTATTTAGTTTTAGAATGAAGTTTCTGCACTAGAGCTAGGTGCATCCACAGTTTCCTTCTTCTTCTAAATCTTCTTCATCTCAGCCTTCACGTCTTCTATATTGATTCTCTTCACCGGTTTATTTGGAGCTTTAACCTCATTCCTTCTCCATTGCCTTGTCATGTGTTCGAATATGTTGTAGTTATAGCATCTAACATTTACTAGAGCTTGTCTTGACCTACACCAGTTAGCTTTATGTCCCAAAATCTTGCATGCATTACATCGACCCTTAAAGTGAATATGTCTATTTCGATTTATAACCGAGTTCCTACATTAATTAGCTTTGTGACCATATTTATTACATACGTAAACTCTACAAGAGAAGAAGTCAAAGTTTTGATTCATATTAATCTTACATTCTACTGTCTTATAACCTATTTTATTACATTTATAACAAGAGTCATTAAAGAAAGTGTTTTTTTAACTTACATGTTGCTCAACGGGTGACTTACTTTTATCCTCCTTGGTGGATATGTTGGACTCTATTGCCTTTGCCGGAAATGGATCTGTTGGAAATTGACACTCATCTAGTGACTTCTGATGGTTGATTATTGGTTTAGGGTTGTCATTGATGGCAACTCTTCTTGAGCTTCCTATCTAGTAATCACGAATCTTGATTTTCAGAAGAGGATGTCAATTGGTAGCTAGTTAATCGGTATTTGAGGTTGAACAGAGCAGTTTTGGTCCAGAAGATTTCTGGTGATTGTGGTGTCATGAATTGTGTATGGGGTGATTGGGCTGACATAAAGACATCATTTTATCATTTTTTTTTTATCCGCATTTATCTTTGGTGATCCAGTCAAGCCGACATATGACTACACGTTACATTAGCAGGTCGACTTGATAAATGATATATTTTGTGATTGTGGATATATAAGACCAGTGTGGGAGATATTTTTGATGGATGGGTGGTATGAATGTATGCAAGTGAGTGGTGATCGAGAATCCATTTTGGCATAGCTTCATGTGCGCATTCTTGATCCGGTAGCTGATTGAGACAGAAAACAGAGCAAAATAATAGAGGTGATACAGTCAACATATTTGACACTTAACTGAAACTCATCTAGGCATTGCAGATGCTATTTTGGAGTTCATTCATTGTAATACATCACTATAATTGATTTGTAAGGCAATAAGCCTTCTGGGGTTGTATCCCTTATTGTATTTGAGCAGTGAGCTTTAGGCAATGTGCCTGAATGCCTGTGCACTCCCCATAATGTAATGTTGTTTTGCTACTGGCCATAGTGGAATAATATTATGGGTTCAAATCCCACCATTTTTGTACCATTTGGGTTTCCACGTAAAAATTATGGTGTTATGATTTTTTAGTTGTTTGTTTTATGTTTTTGAATTTCAATTTCATGTCTATGCTTCTAGTGGTTTAAAGTTAAGTCAAAAAATTTGCTTATTAGTGTATCATTGATTCACCCCCCCCCTCTTAATGATCCCTTATTCCAACAATTGGTATTAGATCCTAGTACCTCCAAGGAAGCCCAACCACTTGAGGAAGCTTTGGGAGATTAAATCAGTGGATTCTAGTTTTCAGAGACAACTCATTGTGGCACTTGTGGATCTTGATGGAACAAGAAATGAGATCAGTTCCTTGAAAAGAAACCTTAATGTTGTTGATGATTTCATTAATGAATTGAAGGACTAGTTGAACACTTCAAGAGACACGAGGATGGAATTAATGGACAAGATGAAGGAGAAAGAAGATCAAATCATGGAAAATTAGGGTAAAGATGATGAAGTTGACAAGCTTGAGAGAGAGAATGTTGCATTGAAGAATGAGATGCAATCCATTGTGATGAGACTGACCAAGGAAATTGAGGACCGGAAGAATAATAAAGATATTTTGACACAATCATTAAAGAAAAGAGAAGATGAATGCTTCAAGCTTACTTATGAGAATGATCAGTTGAAGCTGGAGTTGACACAGTCAAGGAATAATGGTCAATAATTTTAAAGATAGATTATTTCCCTAAAATATGAACTTGCTACTACAAATTAATACAAATACAAATTCAAAGCCATCTTAGCAAGGCTTGATGAGATTCTGGAAAGTTAGAGACATGGAAAGGACATGCGAGGACTTGAATTTGTGAAAGGAGAATCCTCTGGATCTGGACAAAGCAATGCAAAACCTAACCAAAAGAAGAGCAAGAATCATGTAGTAAGATAACCTAATGCTCATAAATTTAATGGTAGATGCTTTACTTGCAATAAATTTGGTCATATGGCGAATCAATGCAGAAGTAGGATAAATAATGGAATGAACAATGGTCCTACATGTAGACACCTAAAATTAATATTTAATTAATTTAAGCCGATCAACATAATTAATTAAGTTAATTGTGTTATCCTTATTCCTCTCAGAATCAATTAAATCTAATTTAATTAATCTTGTCACTATAGTCCAATAATTAATTTATCAAATAAATTAATTATTCTCATATTCCTCTAAAGTCCCCTCTCAATAATTATTTCCTCTAAACCCACTCAATTAATTAATTCTAATTAATTAACCTAGTCATGTGATTCCTACAAATCACTTTTTCCTAATCCCACTCAAACCAATTAATCCTTCTAGAATCTCTCATAATCATGATTATCATTATTTTCTAAGTTTTAATTCCCACTCATGTCACATCAACATTGAGTCTCTCAAATAAATTCAAATTTGTTTGAATCCCTCATTGCATCCTTATTTTGGGAATTTTTAATTCCTCAAGTTTGAAATTCGAATTTCTCCCCCCTTTTTCCAAAGGAATTTTATATTCCTATTTATGTTCCCAAGGCATCCTTGATCCATGCCTTCCATCCAAATCAATCTCAACCCTTCATAATCAAATCAATCTTGGCCCTCCATTGGCCTCCTCCAATCTATAAATTGGATCTTATTATCCTCACAAAAGGATCCATCTTCTCACGCATCCTCATGCTGGCATTTCTTCTCTTCTTTCTCTAATCTTCTAATCCAAATCCTCCTATCCATCACTCAAATCCAATAATCCAATAATCCATCAATCTATTAGTCTTGTTGAGCAAAGGAGAGCATTCCACATTCAAAATCAAGCAAGGAGGAAATCAAGTGGAGCATCACCAAGGGGTGCCTTCACTTCATCAAGCTCAATCTAAAGGAGAAGGTATAAGGTTTGTGAGATATATGCATTTTTATTCTTGTTTTAAGCATTTCAAATTATGTCTTTGGATTTCATGTGATTATATGTTTGATCTGCATATTTGTTATCTAATCCACCTCACAAGTCTTTTCCCCTCTTCATTTTGGCACGCTCGATGGGACCCACGTCCCTGAATTTAACCTTCTTTTGCATTTTTTTGTGACTTTTTGTCGCAGGTTCCGCTTCAGCACAAAAACTCATACGAGTTCCTATCTAATGTTGAACAACTCTGTTTCTTTTGTCGTATACACCACCAAGAAAACTCGTACAAGTTGGGATTTTTCATATGAGCTGGTATAATAACTCGTATGAGTTTCTATTTACTCGTATAAAAACAAAGAAATTTTTTTTAGTAGTTTTTTCTGTCCTCTGTACTGAAACTCGTACGAATTTATGTCTTACGTAGTACGAGTTTTGTGTTCTGTCGTATGGTTGTCTGGGGTTTGTCGTACGAGCCGGTGGAATATAGTCAAATTTCAGGGCTTTTTCAGGATCAGGAGTTTTTAGATGTTTTGACAGTCTAACAAGTGTTTGCAGATCTCATTTGTCAAAGGATTCGTCAATCAAATCTACGCTTGTCAAAGACTTCATTTTGAAACTACTAACCAAGTGGTGTTGCAGGTTGCCTTGGAGATTTGATTAAAATTTATTTTGTTTTTTCACCATATCTGCTTTATCTTTACTCCATTTTCCTCCAAACTTCACTAGATCCCCCGCATTGCCATTTTGCACATTTCCTTCCTAGGGGATCTTATCCCAAAATCCACTTTTTGAAGCCCAAAATCCCACATTCCTCTATTTTTAGGGTTTGTCATAACTCCTTCCACTTTTACCCAATCATCTCCAAATTTTCCCACATTGTCTATCTCCAAATTTTTCTTCTTTGTCCCTCTTGGACAAATTTTTCCATTCCTTCACCTCTCCTCCAAAATCCCCATTTTATGTTTGCCTATCCCTTGGAAAGTGGCAAAAACCTAGTCAAACCCCATTTACCCATCAAAGCTTCCTCCAAATCCATATTTGTCATTAGTAAAAAAAATTTTATTCATGTTTTTCTACTTATTCCCAAATATTAAAAAAAATTAATAATTTTGTCATTTTGTTGTCTTTTGTAGGATGCTTGTTGAAGACTCCATTTTTCAAACTACTAATCAAGTTGTTTTTCAAGTTGCCAGGCTGATTCAACCAAATATTATGCATTTATTTAAATTAGGCACCTAGATATTAATTAAAATGGAATGAACCATTGTCTTATGTGTTTTTAAGAAAAGCATAAAGGTAGGAGAGTATGCTCTTGTCTTACTAGACGATAAAAAATACAGACTCTCCTACCTTTTCTTGTTTGATTGCATGTTTACCTCTAGCGGGCCTGCCCTCCCAACTTTCTCTTTGAGAAGGTAAGAGGGGAATGACCCAAGTGAGTACATCCGGACCTAGGGTTCCCAACTCACTATAATAAATAGGCCATTGACTATGAAAGGGTCAATGGTTGGGGCTATATGAGAGTTCACTCTCACATTGGGTGCTTAGTAGGATCTTAGAGATCTCAATCACGCTTGCATGACTACTAAGTTCTTGGCGCTTCGTTGGGCTATAGGCCTCAATTGCACTTGCACAGCTTCGAATGGTAGCTCCTAATGGGAAAACTTACTAAACACCTTGTTTATAGTGGCCAAAAACCTTCTAGTCATTGGTGCAGGAGGTTGGACCTCTGAAGCCACCCATATTTTTATGGCCCTTATTAGAGACACAAAGTTCGCCATGAGAAATTTTCATGGGAATTGATGCTTGGCTGCCCCGAGGAGTGAGTGTCGTGGAGGGGAGCTAGTGGGGTCAAGCATCTAAGTGTCCGCTCTGGGTAGGCGTAGATGGGAAACCAATTGGGATCCATTGAATATTTTCTTGTCTTGCCATAGGATATATTGTGAATGAGCATGAGTGTCTTGTGAGTCTAACTTCTCTTGACCATTGTGTTTTCTTTAGTTGACATCTCTTGCCAAGTCCATCCCCCACAACCAATAAATCTTCCCTCTTTCCAAATTCCATATTGTCATCATCAAATCTTCAAATCCATTTTTTATCTATCCAAGAAATTCTCCAACCCCCAATCCACTTTCATCCTTCCAAACAATCATCCTTCCTCAACTAATATTCATTCTTCCTCTAATCCAATCCAAATTCAATCCAATCCAAATCCAATCCAATCCATCCAATCCAATCTAATCCTAATCCAAATCCAAATCTAAATCCTAATCCAAATCCTAATCCAAATTCCAAATCCAAATCCAAATAAAATAAAATAAAATAAAATAAAATCAAACCAAGTCCTAATCCAAGGACCATTCCAAATCCAAATCCAAATCAAATCAAATCAAATCAAATCCATTCAAACCAAGTCCTAATCCAAGGACCATTCCAAATCCAAATCCAAATCAAATCAAATCAAATCCAATCAAACCAAGTCCTAATCCAAATCCAAATCCAAATCCAAATCAAATCAAACCCAATCAAACAAAGTCCTAATCCGAAGGCTAATTCAATCAAATCCAATTCATCCTTTAAATCCAATCAAGTCCTAATCCAAGGACCAATCGAATCAAATCAATTCCAATCCAAATCAAATCCAATCAAAATCTAATCAAATCTAATCCATCATCATTCCAAGCCAAGTCTCCTCATCTTCATTCAACATTATCTCCATAATCTTTCTCCTCCAAAACATATTCATCCAATTCCAATCTGATCCTTCACTCTCAACATGACTACCCAAAATTTCAAAGCTTGGTATGAGAAAATGCTCATGGAAATTCATGAACCTGCCTACCAAGTTAATCTCCCACTCGCCCATCATACCTTCATCCATCCCACCTCAACACATTACACCCAATCCCAATCTATACCATATTTCTTATCCTTCCTCTACCTTTGACAAGGGAAATCCATCTTATTCCCCATCCATATCTCCATATTACCCCCCATCCACATACTCCTCTAATCAAATATGTACACCTCCAAAATCCATACTGTCCACGTCCTCCAAATCCATCATCCATAATCTTATCGAAGACATGCTAGAAAAGGAGACAAAATCCTCACCACAAAGCAAAGTGGCCAAGTCTCCTCAAGTCCTCCATCCCCCCCAATCACCTCCACCTCAAAACAAATCCCAATCCCCCACACTTAATGATACCCCCATTTCTCCATCTACTCACATCAAAGCTTTCATATCTTCCTCCATCACACAATCCCCACAACTCAAAACGTGCCAAAAGCTTGTTCCAAAGCATGCTACTATAGAAACCTCTCCATCTCATGATGCATCTCCCTTCACTCCATCTAATGATCCCATTCCCTCCACTCCCTCTCATGATCATATGATGCCTCTATCATCGCATGATCCTCTTCCATCTCATGATCCAATCACCCCTCCCGCTCCATCTCATGAGAATCTCTCTAGTCAAGATCAAAGTATCCCTTCATCTCCATGTCATGATCCCAATCCATCTACACTTGAAAATAATTATTTTAGTTATTTTTAATTCCTCACATAATTAATTCTGATTCTGATCATGTCTTTTACAGGATGAAACCTTCCTGAAACCAGATGTTGTGATCAATCATGTCTTATATAGGATGAATCCTTCCTGAAACTAGACGCTCTGATCATGTCTTATACAGGATGAATCCTTCCTGAAACCAGACGTTGTGATCAATCATGTCTTATATAGGATGAATCCTTCCTGAAACCAGATGCTCTGATCATGTCTTATACAAGATGAATCCTTCCTAAATCTAGACGTTGTGATCAATCACGTCTTATACAGGATTAATCCTTCTTGAAACCAGATGCTCTGATCATGTGTTATATAGGATGAATCCTTCCTGAAACCAGGCGTTGTGATCAATCATGTCTTATATAGGATGAATCCTTCTTGAAACCAGATGCTCTGATCATGTCTTATACAAGATGAATCCATCCTAAAACCAGATGCTCTGATCATGTCTTATACAGGATGAATCCTTCCTGAAACCAGACGCTCTGATCATGTCTTATACAGGATGAATTCTTCCTGAAACTAGAAACTTTGATCAATCATGTCTTATACACAATTAATTATTTTTAATTCCTCACATAATTAATTAATTAATTATGTTAATTCAAATTCTCCTCAATATTAATTAAATATAATTAATATTGCCACTCATGTGTAAACCCCTCATCCCCTTGCACTCTACACTTGGGGGCAAGCATCATCCACACAATCCTCCCATCCATCTACATCATATCTAAGTCCATTCTCCTATCATATATTTGATCTTTACTATCCTATCCATATCCTCCATCTTATATCCCTCATCCTATCAAAATAAATCCTCCATTCCTATCTTTCATCTTGATCATATAAGAGGCAAAATAATGTATATGCATGCATGCTTTGGAGCATTCAAGCCTTAACCCTCTACCATCCATATCCATTACACATTATCTTTCAAACTCATACATCTTTATCCACCATTCTTGTATCCTTAATTCCACTACCTCTAGTGTGGGGCATTGCACTCCTTTACAGCATAGTCCTTGGGTCTCCATCACCCTACCCTCCATCCTTTATTCCTCTATTTCCTATCCATATCTATCCACTTAATCCATCTATCCTAATAATAACCCCCTCCTATCCATACAAATCCCTCATCCATCTATCCTCTTACCAATCCTTGGTTCTCCCTTGTTATCTATTCCATTCAATCAAATCCTATCCACCAATCCACCCCATCCAATCCAATTTATAATCCAATCCTATCTTATCCAATCATCTCTTCCAATTCAATCATTAATCCCGTCCTCAATCCAATCCTATTCAATCATCCATCCCCCTTTTCATCCTATCTAATCATTTATCCTCCTTCCAATCCTATCCAATCCATCAAACTGAGCTTTCCCCATCTACCCGAGCTCGCACTAACTTGTGCCTAATCCAAGCACCCATCCATACTACGCCAATCAAATCCAAGTGAAAATCCTCTCATCTACAGATCTTGCACATCCAACTTGTCTTTTGTCATCTATTAATCAATCCATCACCCTACCCATCGAGATGCATCCTTCCCTAGTCCGACAGCTTATACAAATCCATGTCCTACTCTTGGCAAGAGATATCAGTTGGTCATGTACATGTTGTTTGCATGTTTGAGCTTTTCGCTTTGTTTTTCATCTTGTTTCCTAGAACTATACTTGTTAACGACTGCCTTGATCATCCTATATCTTGGTATGTCTTGGCTCGTGTATAATGGGGCATAGTTTTCATGGCATGGTGTGTTTGAAGGTCTTCCTTATACAAACCGACAACCCTGCATTAGTTTTTATCAACACTTGCATGATTGTGTGCAAGGCATTCCTGTTTGACTGAGCATCAGTCCACGCCTCGGATCTTCATATCATCCTAGTTTTTATAATCAGTGGTGTAGACTATCCATGGCAATATCAAATCTAGGTTTGCTCTCTATACTTGTTCAACAAAAAAAAAATCCAATCCATTTATCATTTCTTTGTCTTATTTCATTCACAACACTCCAACCCATCCTAGTTCCCTCTTTCATTATCTTCATCCTTTCATCACTTATTCTTCCAATTCCTTTCGAGAGCACACTCATGTTCTTCAAACTCGCATGTCCTCTTGAGGGGGAATACCACTACTTCCTCGTCATCCTTCCTCCTTATCATTCTTCCTCATCCCATGACTGGGGCATCATGCTACTAGTCCTTATCCTTTTCTTCCACTATGTTTTATTTCTTCTTTGATATAACATCATTTCATGACGCTATATCAAAGAGGGGCAAAATGTAGACACCTAAAATTAATATTTAATTAATTTAAGCCTATCAACATAATTAATTAGCTTAATTGTGTTATCCTTATTCCTCTTAGAATTTATTAAATCTAATTTAATTAATCTTGTCACTATAGTCCAATAATTAATTTATCAAATAAATTAATTATTCTCATATTCCTCTAAAGTCCCCTCTCAATAATTATTTCCTCTAAACCCAGTCAGTTAATTAATTCTAATTAATTAACCTAGTCATGTGATTCCTACAAATCACTTTTTCCTAATCCCACTCAAACTAATTAATCGTTTTAGAATCTCTCATAATCATGATTATCATTATTTTATAATTTTTAATTCCCACTCATGTCACATCAAAATTGAGTCTCTAAAAGAAGTTCAAATTTCTTTGAATCCCTCAATGCATCCTTATTTTGGGAATTTTTAATTCCTCAAGTTTGAAATTCGAATTTCTCCCCCCTTTTTTCAAAGGAATTTTATATTCCTGTTTATGTTCCCAAGGCACCCTTGATCCATGCCTTCCATCCAAAATCAATCTCAACCCTTCATAATCAAATAAATCTTGGCCCTCCATTGACCTCCTCCAATCTATAAATTGGAGCTTATTATCCTCACAAAAGGGATCCACTTCTCATGCATCCTCATGCTGCTTTATTCTCCTCTCATCCTCTTCTAATCCTTACTCAAATCCAATAATCCAATAATCCATCAATCCACTTACCTTGTTGAGCACAAGGAGAGCAATCCACATTCACTCATCTCTCTCCAACTCTCCATTTGTCAAACTTTGGAGCTAGCAAAGTTTGTGGAGGCAAGGAGGACAAGGAAGAGCTACTTGCAATGGGAGCTTCATGAGTATACTTATGTTTTATTTTGTTTTCATGATGTTCTTGTTCAAATCTTTTTTGATATCTCATTTAAATGATTTTTGTGTTTATTGAATACTAATCTAGGCACTAACCATCTTATTGTGAGATACTACCTTTACCGGTCAGTGTTTCATATGCAATAATTCTGGTCACAAGTCAAATATGTGTAGAGAAGTAATGAATAACTTCCAAAATAAGAGATGTTATGCTTGTGGGATGTTTGGACATATCTCTAACTAGTGCAGGATGAGACCAAATCAGATGAACTTCAAACCTATGCAAAATGTTGTTTGTCGTGTGTGTAATAAATCCAATCACATTCCAAAATACTGTAGAAGCAAGAATAGTGCTTCGGTAGACAAGAAGAAATCAGATGAGAAGGGGAAGGAAAAGGTAGAGGAGATAAGATACAAGCATGAGAAGATGTGGGTAAGAAAAGATGAATTAAAGCAGATAGTGGATTTGCACCTGAATCCGGTGCAAGATCTTCATCCGGTAACTAGAGCTTTATGCTTTAGGGGGACTTTTCAAGCAAATTATTAGAACCCCCTCTTCAATGATCTACAATTGATTCTAGAAGGTTGAAAAAGGTTTAAATTTGTGTATGCATATGTTGTCAGGAAGTTTAAATGAAGATTTGATGCTCTGGTAAGCGACTCCATGAAAATTAAGGGAACCAATTACAACATTTATTACAATGAAGAATTAGGTTTTTGAAGGTTAAAAGGGCATTTCAAAGCTTCATTTGTCACAATGGGATCAAGAGAATAGTGTAGAGAAAAAGAGCAAAGTGATTTCGCAATCTTAACAACAATTATAGCGATCCAAAAGAGAATTCCAACACTCTGTTGTGAAGTAAGGTATTTATCTATTTCAGGCTATCGGTTTTCATAAACCCTAAGTTTTAAATGGCTTCAACTTCTCGAATTTCTATCCTATTGATTGTCGAGATCAAGGATAGAGCTCGAACCATTTTTAAGAAACATCCTTTCAAATCAGTCAAGGATGATCCCAAAGGAGCGTTTTCCTCTATACCCTACAATGTTCTTCACAATGAGGACCTAAGGGCATATATTCATTGTGATCTTGATAAACTTGGGAGTGTAGACATGTTGAACCTATATAACAAACATCTGGCGAATAGCTTGGGAAACCTCAAGATGGAATATCAAGACTTGCAGGCCAAGATTTTTTCTCAGTTCATGCATTTTTTGGAATTTGATGAGAAATAATTGGTTTGGTTTGTACTCAATAGAATCCATGATGAATTTATGTGGTTGGACAAGCCTCACAAGATTACTCAGCAAGAAATCTAGGTTATGACTTGTTTGAGTGCATACGGTGAAGCTCCTAGCCTAAGGAAAATATCAAACAACATTGTGATTGGTGCCACTAGTTCTCGGTTTGACAACAAAGCGATGACCATAAATGACATTTTGGAGCATGATGTCAATTTTGCATCAATGGTCATTGGATATAAGGTTTACCCATTAAGCAGACAAAATTTTGTCTCCAATACTGCTATATACTCTGCCTATCAGACATTGAAGGAAGACAAGAGGTATGATTTGTGTGTGGTTCTCTTGAATGAGTTGTCAAGCAATTTGAAGAAAATCAAACAAGACAAGAAGCACACCTATAAGTTTGGCACCCTTATCATTTGTTTGGCACTATATTTCATGAATGAGATCCTCAGTGTTCAAGGAAAGGTCCAATGGGCCTATGATAAGCCGGTTGCAATGCAAATCTAGGAAGGGATTATGAGAATTGGTGATGCCACAATGAGGATATCCACTCTATGGGGTTATTTCAAAACTTTTAAAGCCACAATGAAGAGCAAAGAAACAATCCCAAAGGAAATAGTGGAGGTATGAGAAAACAATCTACTTCATGTTTGATAAGGACCAATTCTTAATGGAAGAAGTTGAGCTAAGGACTATGTGGATTCTTCCTATGGGTTATAAAGTTGATGTTGCTACCCTAGATTCCTATGCTCAATACATATTGAGTAAGATAGTTGATGACAAGGAAGAAAGGTTTAGCACTAATTTGAAGGAGAAAGACCTAGAGTTGCACAAATAGTTCACATCCCCTGCAAGGAAGAGGAATGTTTCCAAGATGGTTGAGGAAGTAGTTGTTCAGATGGGATTCACCTAGGAGGAGGTGAAGCAGGCTAGAGAGAAACATGCACAAATGGAGGCCAAAGAGGAAAACAAAAATCTTAAGGCCAAATAGGTTCCCTCTAAAGTAAAACCAAAGCAGACTAATCCTGCCCCTATTCTGGTACCACCATCTACAGGACATAGCCCATCCAGAAAGGGAGTTTTGAATCAAAAGGAGAAACCTAAGTGAACTTATGTTGTTGTATCTTTGGTGGCCTCTGAGACATAATCTGATGAAGAGGCAAGAAAGGCTATGAAGAAAGGTGAATTTATAAGGGTGGTGAGGAAGTCGAGGTCCAATGGAGCCTAAGAAAGAAAGAAAGCTAAATCTGAACCTACCCCTACCAAAAGGCCCAAGAGAGGAAGACAAGTTGAAACTGAACTCTACAAAGACCTTGAATCCAATGATTTGTAAGTTAAATATACAATTGTTCCTCCATTGTCAACAGACCAAATAATTGATCAAATAATTATTTATGTAAACTTGAAGAATCTAGGAGCTTATTATGGAAATCTAGATGAGGCAGATCAGAGAAAGATTGACAAAGTTTTTGTTTTATACTTGCATAATTTTAGTAAAACTTTGATTGAGTTGGAGCGGACCATCCCTAAGGATATGTATAACATTTTTTATGCAAGGAGGCTAACATCTAGTAAAATTGATAGAGAAATGAAGAAAAGCGAATTGATTAATGTTTGCACCTGTGTATCCCATGATGAGGCCAAAAGGATAATTGAGGAAGATAACAAGAAAGAATTCTAAAGCAAAAATAGGGTGAATAGGTTGATGATTGGAAATGTGAAATAAGTGAGAAAGGAGACTAAATCTATTTAGAGAAGATGTTGGTATTTTGGTATGGTTTTGTCATTGATGTCAACACCTACTAAACACTTATCAACTCTGGCATTTTGGAGAATCAGCAACATTCACCAACAAGCAAGTGACTCATGCACAGTCACCGACACTTGGAATGATATGGAAAACACTTGGTTATGTCGAAGACATTGTGTGGACACTTTGTCATGGAGTTTTGTTTATTGGTATATTAGCATTTGCATATTTGTTGTTACTGGCAAATAGGTCCAGGTTACACTGGCAAGTTTATCTTTTCTAGATCAGCATGGCACGCTATGGAGATGACTTATTATTGTTGTAAATGCATTAAGCCAACATATTGAATCAGTTATTGCATCGGGTATTAATTGATATGTAAATTAATTTTATTTTAATATCTTGTAGAGCTGACCTACTAAAATTGGTCTTAGGGTATGGTATAAATGTAAGATCTTATTTGTAAGATCGAGTGTGGAATGCAAAAAAGGATTGTGTGAAGGTATATGCGAGAATAAGCAGAGCTATACACACAGACATCATTTGAAGATCGAAGGAGGGTTTTTGTGAAGACAATCAGAACTAAATCGGTACTGAATCTACCATATGAAGATGTTATTTTGTGCAGTACATTCTTATTGGATTTAACCATCCAATTGTAGTCAGTGTGACTCCCATTTTGTGATTGAGCAATGAGCTCTAGGCGCTTGGCCTTTCTGCATGTGCAAACCCCATTTGTATACACTTATTATCTACAGTAGTATCATCTGATTGTGGGTAAGGTTTCCCACAGTGGTTTTTCCCCTTATAGGGTTTCCACGTACAAATATTGGTGTTGTGTGTTGTGGATGACTTTGTCTTTTTGTTTCATGCATTAATCCTTACCGATACTGCAATTAACTATTAAAACTATCTACCAACATATTAGACTGGTTTACCGGTATTAAGCATTAAGTTGGTTAAGTTGTTTTTGGTTTGAATTTATTCAACAACTGATTCATCCCCCCCTCTCAGTTGTCTCCGAGACCTAACAGAAGAATTATGAAGAATGATCCTTTGTATAAATATTCATTTAAGTCTTCTCAACCGAAAGTAAAAGAAGTTGTTTCTGGTGATTAGAAGGTTGAAGCTCAGACTGAGGGATATCTGGAAGACCAAGGAAACACAACTCTTGATGTTGAGACTGGTGATAATCCTTTGGTGGTAGATAGTTTTGCAGTCCTTGAGATTCAAAAGGATGACAATGCACCAAGTGTCAACACCAATACACAAGATAAAGGGGATGGAGCTGAAAAGGAACCTACGAAAGAAGAGGTAAAGGAGTTGTTGATTCAGTAATTGACACTCCTACAGTTACAAGGACCCCACCTCAAATCTCTATCAATCTAGATGGTCCTCTACATCTTGGATAAATCTCACCTACAAAAAATTTGTTGCTTGCAGCAGTTGTTCAAACTCAGGACAGTCAGGATATGATCAATTTAGAATCTGAGGACAAAAAGCTCATTTTGATGTCTGTTGATGATTTGCAGAAGGTGGCTCTGGGTGTACAGTTAGATCCTAAAGCTAGCCCCTCTAGTAAACTACTGCATTTGATTAATATTGTAAATAACAGTTTTGATTCTTTAGAGAAGTCTACTACTAAGTGATTTTTGGATAGATTCAAGGATGTAAGAATGCAGACATTCTGAAAAAATGATAGAAGATTATAGAGTAAGATTGAATAAAGTTTTGCAAATTATTTTAGATACATTGGCAGAATATGGTAAAATATACAAGTCTTGTCTAATTTTGCCCAAGTTCATAGTTGACATAGACACGCAAATAAGTGTTTACCAGGGTAAAATTGTTGGTATTTCTCAATGTTTTGATCCTAATGTAGCTCTAACCAACATTGTTGGAGGGCAGATAATGTCTCTCAAGCCTTAATGCAAATAAGGACAAAATTTTGAGGAGAGTTGGTGAACTCTGAAACTTGATTGCCCCTCGGTTGGACACCATGTTGAGAAATAAGGTAGATTGTATGAAGGCAATGGCCCAACCTGTTTCAACTGATCTGAAGGAAGTAGAGATTCATGCAACTATATTTAGTGCACTCATTACAATTTTTGATAACTTGAAGAGTGGGTGGGACACTCACCTAGGAATTTTGAAGACCATTTTTGCTGACATCTTTAAGTATTTGTAAAGTCTTTGATAGGTATCTTTGTATATAAAATTTGGAAAGCACCCCATCTTTGGCATTGTTGTCAAAGGGGGAGAGTAAAGGTGAAAAATGTACAGTAGAAGATTTTAATATACGTTTCAGAATTCTTTGTCTAAGGGGGAGCCTTAGAAATTCTTTTGATCCAGTGTTTAGGTTTTCCAACACTTAACCATTTTTCACATGTTGCCATCAATGCCAAAGGGGGAGATTATTGGCAATTGACACTCATCCAGTGACTTCTGATCATTGATTATTGGTTTAGGGTTATCATTTATGGAAATTCTTCTTGATATTCCTATCCAATAATCACGAATCTTGATTTCCAAAAGAGGATGTCAATCGGTAGCCAGTTAACCGGTATTCCAGGTTGAATAGAGCAGTTTTGGTCCAGAAGCTTTCTGGTGATTGCAGTGTCATGAATCATGTATGGGATGATTGGGCTAACATAAAGACATCATTTTATCATCATTTTGGTGATCTAGTCAATTCAACCTATGACTACACATTACATTAGCAGGTGGACTTGATAAATGATCTATTTTGTGATGGCAGATATATAAGACCGGTGTGGGAGATATTTTTTATGGATTGATAGTATGAATGTATGTGAGTGAGTGGTGATTGAGAATACATTTTGGTGCAGTTTCATGTGTGCATTTTATCATCATTTTGGTGATCCACATATATCTTTAGTGATCTGGTCAAGTCGACATATGACTACACGTTACATTAGCAGGTGGACTTGATAAATGATCTATTTTATGATTGCGGATATGTAAGACTGGTGTGAGAGATATTTTTTATGGATTGATAGTATGAATGTACGCGAGTGAATGGTGATCAAGAATACATTTTGGTGCAGTTTCACATGCGCATTCTTGATCTGGCAGTTGACTGAGATAGAGAGCAAAGCATAACAACAGAGGTGATATAGTCAGTATCTTTGGAACTTAACCAAAGCTCATTTAGGCATTGCAGATGCTATTTTGGAGTTCATTCATTGTAATACATCACTGTAATTGATTTGTAAGGCGGTGAGCCTTTCGGGATTGTAGTCCTTATTGAATTTGAGCAGTGAGCTCTCGACAGTGTGTCTGAAAGCCTGTGCATTCCCCATATTGTAATATTGTTTTGCTATTGTCCATAGTGGAATTATATTGTGGGTTCAAATCCCACTGTGGTTTTTCCCATTTGTGTTTCCACGTAAAAATTCTGGTGTTATGGTTTTGTGGTTGTTTGTTTTATGTTCCTTCATTTTAGTTTCATGTTTATGCTAACAATGGTTTAAAGTTAAGTCAAAAAATTTGCTAACCGGTAGATCACTGATTTACCCCCCCCTCTCAGTGATCCCTAATTCCAATAGGATCCTCTTTGTGATTCATGTTGGATTGAGAGTATTCACTAGATTCTAACCTTGCATCCTTTTTATTTTCCAAAGTCATCTTTACAACCATTGTCTTATCGGACTTACTACTGATAATATGATGAAACAATAAGGATTCGATCAACTACTGAGAGGGGGGATGAATCAGTATATAGAAAAAAAACTAAACCTTCACCAAACTTAATCCCAACTCATAAACAACTTGCTAAACTAAACTGGTTTAGACACTGTATCCAAAATTGCAACTGCACTGTCAAACTTTGCCGGTTGACCAAAACATCAAAGATACAATGTAACAGATCTGAAACTCTCATACCATTTAATCAAAACATTAAACCACTTTACTAACATTAGTAATAGATCATTTTAGATGAATTTCGGTCATCTAAACATATATAAGTGGCTTTACCAGTTATTCATATCAACCATATCAAAACACATCCACAAAATCATTCACCACTTGACACAATGATTTTTCACGTGGAAACCCAAATGGGAAAAACCACAGTGGGGATGAATACCCACAAGTATTTTGAACTCTTCTAAAGTTTGCCCTGTTAGGATCCAAACCTTGTTAGAAGCTTATACAATAATATCCTATTAAGAATAGATCTGGTTAGGGACCACCCGGTTAAGGGATTGACTACAATACCATGTTAAGAGTAACCTCAGTAGAGGATTTCAAATCCAAGCTAATGGATCACCTGGTTAGAGGATTTAAACAACACCAAGCCTATTAAACCTTACCCGGTTAAGGGATTTAACTGTTGTAATGGTTAGAGAACAATGGGGTCTTTGTTGATTTGGTAATAGCACTCCTCTGCTTAATCAGATACTTTTATGCTCCTATCTACCTTCAAAACATTTTGCAGACACTCCTTCTGGTTCAACAACAATATCACTACCACACTTAACCAGATTGCCAACACATTTACAAACAACTCATCAACCTTAAATACAAATACAATAGGTCGGTAACACATCATAAAACCTACAAATCTCATAGAGAATACAAACATATTGGTTCAATCATAACTGTTGGATTACATAGCAATCAACTACACATTGTTTAAGACAACATCAACCACTCCTGGATCACCGCACATCGAATCTTGTAGCACATCATGCGGATATCACTTCATGCTATGCATTTTCTCATTCCCAAGATAAACAATTATCTTCACATGCCAAAACCACTTTGAAACTCATCATGTGCATCATGCTTATGTGGCATCTTCATCTCTGATCACCTTTTGATCATAGATCATCATAACCGATTCACCAAGCTCAATCGGTTAGGGTTTTGCATATCAACTGGTTAAGGTTACCGGTTGATCACTCTGCTTGAAATAACAATACCGATTTCCTTCACTGCTCTACTACCAATTGCATTGCTGCATCATTACCAGTTGCAATACAACTCCATTACCAGTTGCTATTGACATCAATGCAATCTACATACAATGCCAACAACTACAACTAGGTTTGCTTTCTTGTTTCTTTGCATTCTTTGCATCAACTTTAGAGTTGTCACTTCTTGTTTTATCTTTTCACACTCCTTTGAATTGCATTTCACCATTTTATTTAAGTATTTCTTGGCCTTCTCATTATCTTCACTTTTGATTTTTCAGATTTGTGATAGTGATATTTGCTTTCTTGATCTCTTCACTAACTTTTTTATGCCTTATTTTAAACTTCCAGATTTGTTCCCTTAGCTTCTCAATGTATTCATTGGCCAACTGGGTATTTTCTTTCAAATATCTATTTTCATATTCTACTGCCTCAAGATCCTTAAGAACATTCCTAAGATCTTCACTTAAATCCATAAGTTCAACTTTCTAGATCTCCTTCAAGTGGTTAAACTCTTCCAAAGAAGTTGGTTGTGATACCAATTGTTGAATATCTTGAATACTTAGAGGAGAGGGGTGAATCAATATTCCCTTGAAATTATTAAAACTTCTAACTAGAAAATTATATAACATAATTTAAATGTCGTAAAGGAAATTAACACATAACACCGAATTTATATGTGGAAAACCCAATAATGGGAAAAACCACTAAGAGGATGATCTCTCAAGTATAGTGTAATATGTAACCAGATACATAGTAAAAAGGTGGCTCACTTCCAGTGGGGGAATACTGCCCAAATGCAAAAAGGACCACTACTGGAGAATAGGCTTATAGCCAGAGTACAAAATTGAACTGCTAGAATTGAATCTGACATATGCATGAGACACAATTATGTTGAAGTACACAAAATGCATTTACAACCACTGTACATATACCTATTGGAATCAATGAACACTAAGAGAGAGGGTAAATCAATGTTGTACAATTTTTAACATTCTTAATTTGTCCTTTAAACCACTTAATATGGATGAATGAAAGCAAAGTGCAGAAACACAAAGTAAACAACCACAACACCATAATACCAATATTTTTATGTGGAAACCTAGTTAAGGGAAAAACCACAGTGGGATTCAAATGCACACTATTAATATACTCTATTAGAAGTATAAAATTATTACATAAGGGAATGCACATGCATTCAGGCACACTGCCTAGAGCTCACTCCTCAAAGTTTACAATAAGGGCTACAACTTAGAAGGCTCATTGTCGTACAAAAGAGTTACAAAGGTAACATACATGAATATGAACTCTGAAATAGCATCTGCAAATACCTGGACTAGGCTCTATTAAGCATAAAATATTGTATCATACTCAACTCTATAGAATTGCGATGTTCTGATATTCTGCATCATACCAGAGCATAAGTCTTCACCTTACGCACATCAAATGCACACAATCGATCATACACACATCCCACACAAACACTGATATCCAAAAAATATCAAATAAACCTAACTTATATATCCACATCTCTAATTTTAGGTCAATTCCATGTTGGTCCAAAAATCACATAACACGCAACATGAAACGTGCTACCCAAGTCAGCTCAAATCGATCCAAAAACAACTAAGCGGACCAAAACAAAATTTCCACATGCTTCCCACATATCGTCTCAACAACCTTGAACATAAAATCAATCACCAAAATCATCCCAATGATTTTGCATAACACATTATACCACTGGTTGACCAAATAGCACTATTATTCCCAAAAAGTTGAATACCAGATATTTAATCATGCATGAAAGATAGCACCAGAGGTTAATATCCTATAATAGGCTACTCCATACATCCAACCAACTACCTATAATAGGCTACTCCATACATCCAACCAACTACCTATATCACTACAAAGAAAGATGTGCAACCAAAATGAATTTTTACCCAAAGTATTTTTACTTTATCAAGTATTGTGTTC
The DNA here is from genome assembly GCF_030272615.1 of Cryptomeria japonica. Taxonomy (NCBI): domain Eukaryota; kingdom Viridiplantae; phylum Streptophyta; class Pinopsida; order Cupressales; family Cupressaceae; genus Cryptomeria; species Cryptomeria japonica. The sequence continues at coordinate 532,266,815 of NC_081414.1, forward strand.
CACTTTCTAGACAAGCAAAGTTGGACTTTAGACTTCTGATAGGATGAATCCATACAATCTGGATGGAATCTGTAAGTTAGGTTTGTTGGCATATGGACACTCCAATGAGACATTGTGTGTGATTGAAGGTTTTGTCATTGATGGCAACCTTGCAATCCTATGGCACCGACAAGACATTCTACCGGCAAAGCATTATTCAAGCAAGATAGTGCACTGGCATCAGCAAGACCACTTTACACCAGCACCGGCACAGAAGAAAAGATGTATACTGGCACAAAGGCCGATAGGATTTTTGATATGTAATATTTTGTTTATTATTATAAGCTGACTTGGCAAATTGTAAAATGACTCTTGTATATAAAGGAGATCATTATAGACATTTGTAGGGATAGGTAAGCGAGCATAAAGAAAATTGTTAGATAGACCTAATGTGCGAATTATAGGTCAAGGGTATATGTAAAGAATAGAGAAAGAACCGGTACTGAATCTGGCATTAGAGATGCTATTATAAAGCAGTACAGATCATTGGATTAGTTTAATCCTTATTGTAAGTCGGTGTGACTTCTCACTGAGCAGTGTGCTCTAGGCAATTGGCCTTCCTGCATGTGCAGGCCCCTATTGTAAGTAATATTCTCTTATTGGCCAGTAAGTGAATATTGTGGGTCACAAATCCCACCGAGGTTTTTCCCACACCAGGTTTCCTCATTAAACATCTTGTGTTATGGTGTTCTTTTCATGTGGATGTTTTTGATTCTATTTATTACATTAATTCTTGCATACCGGTACACTGCTACTTTATGTTCTGCATGTTTTATCTTAAGAAAATTTGAATACCGGTCAGATACTGATTCACCCCCCCTCTCAATATTGGTGGGAACCCTAACAATTGGTATCAGAGCTTGGTCCTCTATTTTCAGTAGCCTAACAGCTTGAGGAAGAACTTGACACCGGTAAAGATGGAAAATCTGATGAAGCAACTTGAAGGAGCTCTTACTGACTATGATGTAGAGAAGTTGAAAAATATCAAATTAGAAGTTGATTTAAAAATAGCTCAGGATATCATTCAGGCACTTCAAGAAAATCTTACTGTTACAAGAAATAAGAGAAGAGAACTTTGTGAAAAATTGCAAAATGAGAATGATGAAAAGGAATCACTTAATGATATGATAAGCAAGTTGAAGCAAGAGATCGTGACAACAAAAAATGAAATGCAGGATATGACTATGAGATTTTGTAAAGAGATTGAGGACAGAAAGAAGAATGAAGAAGAATTGACCAGAAGACTAAGTGATGTAGCAAATGAGAACACAAGACTTAGCTATGAAAATGACATGTTGAAGACAGATCTGATGCATACTCAGAATGACTCGAATGAACTAATGAGACAAAAAGAAATCTTGGAAAGGGAATTGGAAACTGCAAATCAACACAAATAAAAATTCAAGAAAAGCTCAGAAGAACTTGGTACCTTATTGAAGAATCAAAAACCCAAAGGTGACACTTCTGGAATTGGATTTGAAGTTGGAGAAAGCTCTAGTACTGCAAATACTCGGGATCACAGCAAACTGGTAAGACCTCCTAATACTTATAATTTAATGGAAAATGCTTTAACTGTAATAAATATGGTCATAGGGCAAATGAATGTAGATCTAGGAATTATCAGAATATCAATCCTCCCACCAGTCAATGCTCCAAATGCAACAAAGTTGGTCATAACTCTGAAAATTGCAGAATGAATGTAAGATGTTATGTTTGTGGAAGATTTGGACATCTATCAAATCAATGCAGAACACAAACCGACATAGGTTATGGGAAAGCTATTCAGAAAAATAATGTAAATTGTTATGCATGTAACAAGATTGGGCATATTTCTAAATTTTGTAGAAGTAAAGGTACACCGGTAGACAACAAAAGTACTAGCTTGAAAGGGAAAGAAAAGGTTGAAGAGGTTAAGCAAGAATTCTCAAAGCAATGGATTAGAAAAGTTGATCTAAATATTAGGAATACTCCTCCACCGGTAGAACCAACAAATGCTCCACCGGCAGGACAGAGCAATGCTCCATCGGTAGGAAGTTCTTCATCTAATTGAAGAAAATTATCTTGATGGTTTGGCAATCTAATGACACATGTGCTATTATTCCCTCGGTTAGAGAAAAGAAGTTGAAAATGACTTATTACCGGCAAATAAAGTTAAGTGAATATATTACCGACATGCAATTATTGTGGTAGGTAGCAAAAAAGACTTTATAAAAGAAGGTTTTGGCTCCATTTCATTTCACTGTGATTTCAAACTTTCAGAGAGCACGAAGATTTCCGAGATAAGGCATTTCAAGCAAGAAGCAAGCACACTCTAAGCAATCATTCATCCAAGACAGAAAAAGGTATTTTATCATGGCATCCACCTCTGCAATTGAATACATAGCGAACCCTACTGTTGTGGAAGTAATTAAAAGACCTAGGCCCGTATTTCAGGTTGTCCCCAAAATAGCAAAGAAAGATATACCTTAGGTGCATTCTCTCAAATCCCTAAAGGTGTTGTATATGCTGAAGACCCTAGAATGTATATTCACTGTAATATTGAAGAGCTAGGAGATGAGGAAATCAAAACCATGTACAAAACCAAGATATGTGATGATACCAACAATATGAAAGCTGAACACAAAATCATTGAAACCCTAGGATTCACAGAAATCCTTAGTATTCCTAAATTTCCTAAGGATGTGATTAGGATATTATTAAGCAGAGTTCATGGAGAATTTTTCTGGTTAGATACAATTCATAAGATCACCAAGCAAGCGGTAAAGGTTGTCACAGGGTTACCAGCCACCGGTAAAAGACCAGATAAAAACAAGAAAGTTTCAAATGATTTAGTCATTGACCTAACAGGTGCAACAATAAAAGATCTTTAAGGGTTAATGATGTAAAGGATACAAATGTGAGATTCATAAGCATGATATTAGGTTACAAAGCCACTCATGCCAATAGACTCAACTCAGTTTTAGGTTTATGCATTAAGAGTGCTTATGACTTAATAACCAACAATGCAAAAATTGACATCTGTGAATGGCTAAAGGATGAACTTATAGACAACCTTGGAAAGATAAAGAAGGATAAGAAAGGAACCTTTAGATTTGGAAATCTGTTAGTGTGTCTAATGCTTCATATAACAAAACAAGTTCCCGGTATAGGATATAAAGAATTCGGATATGACATACTAGTAGGAAAGCAACTGACAGAACTGTTCAATACCATGGGTGAGAATAAGGAAAACAACATTCATGACTTTTTCCAAGAACTAAAGACGAAAATGAAGAAAAGGACAAGGTTATCACAGAAGATTGTAGACAAATACAAAGATGATATATGCTTTGTTATCAAAAAGGATGAAATATGGATGGAAGTAGTCATCCCTAGGACAATCTGGGTAACAGAAATGGGCTATGAAACAGATGACCACATAGTTGAAACTTATGCCAAAGCACTTCTGGAAGCCCCCAATGAACCTAAAGAAGAAATATTTGGTAGTGCTAAAACCATAGAAAGCCAAATTCAATCAAAGAAAAGAGTGAAAAAGGTTGAGGCAGTTGTGAGGAAAGGATCCAGACAAGCAAAAGCCATTAAGGAAGATGTATTAAAGAAAACCAGCATAACTGAAGATGAGTTGGTAACCCCACAACCTGAAGCTCATCTATCACTGGTAGGTACTTCCTCAGAAGGAGATATGCCAACAACTTTTAAAAAAGTTGTTAGGAAAAGAGATCCCTCACCGGCAACCACTCCTTCACCTAGAAGGACAAGGCAGAAGCAACAAGCTGTGAGATCTCCAGTCAGAAAGGTCACACCTAAAAGGAAGTTGACTCCTAAGAAAAAGAAAAAGGCAAAAACTGACTTGGCACCTGTAGACATTTTGTTAAATGAGATCACAGAGGAAGGAAAACTGAAGAACATAAGGAAAATTTATGACACTCTATCGGCTGATGAGAAAGGGAAAGTTGAGGAGAGTGTAATACTACACATGGACATGTTTAAAAAGTTTTTGATGGAAGTCATAAATTAAATTCCTGATGACTTATACAAAAGACTTGAGGCCAGAAGGCAAGGAGTAATTGAACTGGACAAGAAAATAAAAGTAGAAAAACTACTTGTTGTATATCCGGTAAATTCCCCAAAGGAAATTGATGATCTGATAGCTCAGGCTAACCAGATAGTTTTTTCCACTGCACACCGGCATATTTCATTGATGGTAGGTAGAGTTACAGAGGTTTCAGAGGAAACAGAAGATGGTTGGGACATATTTTTGGTTGAAAAAGAAAAACAAGAAGAATATAGGAATCCCAAGCCTATTAAGGTATATCAGAAGGATAAGGACAAAGGGAAAGGGAAAGTTGGTGGACCTCTAAGCATAAAGATTAAAGATAACCTACCTCCACCTGTAAAAATTGCAATACCTGAAAACCAACTGACAACTGAAAGCATGGATGCAGATGATAGCAAAACAAATCCTGAAGTCCTATTCACTGTAAATGTTGATACCCAAAAGATCAACATAACAGTTGATAAAGACCCAAGTGAAAAATGAGATATGGCCAAAGAGCCTCTGGTAACAGAAAATACAGAGCAACCGACAGCGAATATAGGGAAAAAGATGGAATTTGAAGCACAAACAGAGAAACCGACAGAGCTAAAGGCTCCAGAATAGATGCCATCGATAGGCAATGAAGCAGGAAAACCAGTACTAAAGGAAATACAGACACAAACTGACCTACCAAAGGTCAATACAAGCATGGTCACTTCCACCGGTACTCAGTTTGTTGGGTCACCATCAAAGTCAACAAATGTGACTAAGGTATTACTTGAATCCATCAAGAAAATAACTGACTATAGCTCACAAGCTTACAAAGCAATAGATGATTCAATACTAATTTTGAAAACAATCACTCCTAATTGTAATATAGATAATAAAGATTCTTAAGGATAGTTGGATACACTATGTAAATACATTTCTGGAAATATTGAACAAATAAAGGTAGAATCTGTAAAGGACATTGTAGAAAAGGAGAAACATAAATTCTTTGAGGAAGAAATTAAGAAGTGTAACAGAGATTTTGACACACTTCTACTGGAACTGTGTAGTTTGTTAAAAGAGTACAAAAACATGTACAGAGACACATGCAGAACAAATTTCCCGACTATAGATATAGACAAGAAAATAAGCAAGACACAGGAAGAGATAAACAAGCTTGCAGACAATTTTATCAACTCACCGGATTCATTATCTATTTTTGAAGATAAGTTAGCAAATTTTGAGGCAAAATTACTTAAACAGGAGAAAGAGAAAGAGACAATAATAAATAAGGCAAAACACTTGAGATCTAAACTGAGTCCAAGATTAGACTATCTAGCATCTCTACGGAAGGAAATCTCAGAGGCATGAACACCGGGAAGTAAAACACTGGCAGAGCAATTGCAGCATCTCACCAGCACTATGAAGAGAACTGAAACATCAATAAAAGATAGCAAAAAGTTTATGGATAGTATAAACTTAATTTTGGGCGATCTTTTTTAGATAATAACTACCCAACTACAAGGTTGAGGTTATGGACCGGTATAACTACAAACTCTACTAACATCTTGACAACCTTTGTCATTGATGCCAAAGGGGGAGTAGTAGGATGAGAAAATTCAAAACACAGGGATCATATGCTCAGGGGGAGCCCCTCATTTTTTAAAAAAATTTTTGGTCTACACATTTTTGGACATCTTTTTGAAATTTCTCATGAGTGTTGCCATCAATGCCAAAGGGGGAGATTGTTTGCATATGGATGCTCCAATGAGGCATTGTGTGTGATTGAAGGTTTTGTCATTGATGGAAACCTTGCAATCCTATGGCACCGGCAAGACATTCTACCGACAAAGCATTATTCAAGCAAGACAGTGCACCGGCATCAGCAAGACCACTTTACACCTGCACCGGCACAAAAGAAAAGATGTATACCGGTGCAAAGGTCGATAGGATTTTTGATATGTAATATTTTGTTTATTATTATAAGTTGACTTGGCAAATTGTAAAATGAATCTTGTATATAAAGGAGATCATTATAGACATTTGTAGGGATAGGTAAGCAAGCACAAAGAAAATTGTTAGACAGACCTAATGTGCGAATTATAGGTCAAGGGTATATGTAAAGAACATAACAAGAATCGGTACTGAATCTGGCATTGGAGATGCTATTATAAAGCAGTACAGATCATTGGATTAGTTTAATCCTTATTTTAAGTCAGTGTGACTTCTCACTGAGCAGTGTGCTCTAGGCAATTGGCCTTCCTGCATGTGCAGGCCCCTATTGTAAGTAATATTCTCTTATTGGCCAGTAAGTGAATATTGTGGGTCACAAATCCCACCGAGGTTTTTCCCACACTGGGTTTCCTTGTTAAACATCTTGTGTTATGGTGTTCTTTTCATGTGGATGTTTTTTATTCTATTTATTACATTAATTCTTGCATACCGGTACACTGCTACTTTATGTTCTGCATGTTTTATCTTAAGAAAATTTGAATACCGGTCAGATACTGATTCACCCCCCCCTCTCAGTATCTGTGGGAACCCTAACAAAGTTGCCATAAATGACAACTCCCAAACACTTATCTCTATCGATATGGTGTCTCTTGCCAACAATCTCCCCCTTTGGCATTGATGGCAACACTTAGTGAAAAATGTCTGTGTCGGATAAAAACTAAAATAATGTACACTCTTCAACCAAAAATCTAACTTCTGGTTTCCAAAAGAAACATGACTCCTCCCGAGATCAACATTTTTCACTTCTCTACTCTCCCCCTTTGACATCAATGGAAAAGGCAGGTATTCGTATATCAAAATTTCCATAAATATCTATATACAAAGGTACAACTTACAAAAACTTGAAGATATCAACAAAAATAGTCTTCAATAAGTGCAAGTAGTCATCCCATCCCTTCTTCAAAATCTCCAAAAGAGATATGAGGGCATTGAATAGATATACCTGCATCTTTGTTGCCCTAAAATTTGTAGGTGCACTCTTATTTAATGCCTTCTACGCATCTTGCATATTACTAAGTAGGGTGTCTAACCGGGGAGTAACTATATTCCTTATCTCTCCCACTCTTCCAATGATTCTATCCTTCTCTTGGCATAGACTCTTGATTCTATCAAGGAGATATAGAACCTGATTTTCTCCACTGCTTGCAAAAATGGTCTGAGGATCATAAGACTGAGATAGACTAGCCAACTGACCTTCATACTCTTTAATCTTATCGTCAACCTCAAAAGTGAACTTAGGCAATAAGAGACATGATTTGTAGATTTTTTCTCCGTTGACTAATGCTTCTTGAATTCCTTTGACACTAATTAACAAACTAGCTATATCTCCTTCAATCATTCTGTAAACTGTCCTCAATCTCTAAGCATTAAAATGACTTTGAACTTTTACTTCAGCAGCATTCTTTTAGGATTGAAAATGAGAATCAACTAATTCAAGCAAACTCTTTATCTTTCCAGAGGGAATGTCAAATGAGTCATGTTTAAAAGATGGAAAAATTTTCTCAAGGACACTTGTTGCCAATATTATCACCTCCCTTTCCTTCATGTGAGATTTCAATAAATCTTCACTTTCTTTGGCTTGAGTAAGTGCAACCAGTTCAAGTGCCTGGATATGGGATAAAGAGTCAAGATTGATGGGACCTTGGGCAAAGTCTATGTCGCTCATGATCTGCTTCCCCTTCACTGATTTCACAGTGTCTCTTGCCACTGGAATTTGTTCAACCCTGTTTTCTATTTTCTTTGCTTCCCTCTCTGATTTAATAGTCACCACCGAAGGGTTATGAGTTCCCTCACCTGCAACAACTTCCTAAAGTAGAGGGTTATCTGTATCAACCCGAGGGTTGTCACTCATGTCCTTACCCTCATCATCTCTTCTTGCATTGTCTCCACCTTTGTCAATTAGATATTTGGTTCCAACTCCTTCCTCCACAACAATTTGAACATCTGGAACAAAAGTGTCATCCCTTTTTGGCTCAACTTCCACATTAGGATCACTTGGACGATTGACTTCATACCGGTTATCTGAGAAAATTGTCAAAATATTTTTTGTTTCCTTTGCAACTTCATCTATTTTTCCAAAAGTGATTTTGTTAATTCTATGTTTACTTCTAAACTCATTCTTCACTAATTGTAGTAATTTGTCTATCTCCTCTTTAGAGATAACTAAACATAAGTTGACAAATACATTCTCTTTTAATCTTTCATCTTCCTTATTGTTTGCCTTCTAGCATCCAAAATGTCATGTGGGCTCTTGGGTATAATTGACATTAATTCAATTAGAGCCTTACTATATACATTTAAGTATTCGACAATTGCTTACTCAAGAGTCCCTTTTCCATTCTCATCAAATTTATCATACCACTCTAATAGTGGCTTCAGATTACCATTCTTAATAACTTCATTAACAATCTCATTTAAATACATTAGAGGCTTGAATTCAATTTTACCACTCTTTAGCGCCTCATCAAGTTCAGATTTCTTACCAGATTTAGGTCTAATGGATGGTTTCTCCTTTGAGATCTTAGTAGCTTTGATTCCTTTTGATTTCACCATCTTTGCAGCTTCATCTGATTTTGTTTCCTCTTCATCAACATGCATGAATGTTCTAGCTTGTCCTCTCTTCCTCTTTCCCTCACAGGATGGTTTAGCCTAAGGCTTAGATGATCTTGTAGGTTCTTGAGCACCGAAGGAGGGTGCAAAGCTCTTAGGTTGCTTCAGCTTAGGGATAGGAGCTTCCGGTTTGGCCTTCTTTAACTTGACCATATCTTCTTCCTTCAATATGTTCTTCTCTTCAGCCCTTCAGAATGCTTCCTTGGTGACCCCCATGGTCTATGCTAGTTGTTCCACCTCCTTCCTGACTTTCTTCTATATCTCAAGTTTCTTGAACTGATTATGCAAGCTCAAGATCTTTTCCTTATATGTCCTAAACCTTCCTTTAGTAGGATCCATTGATTTTCTTAATAAGTGTTGAGAATAAATGTCAAGAATAGGTCCCTCAACCTCATACCCCATTGGCATGATCGATGATGTCCTCAGCTCCACGAATTCCATAAGGCATTAGTTGGTTTCAACCATAAAATAGATAGTGTTTTCATATTTTTCCACAGTCTCTTTAGGAATCCTCTCCCTGCTCTATATCATGCTTTGAAATGTTTTGAAGTATCCCCACAAAATGTCTTGTTGTGTTTATGCATGCCCTAGACCTTGAAATGTTTCCTTTATCTGCAGAGCCACCAGTTTGTCATAGGCCCACTAAACTTTTTCTTCTCCTAGAATCTCATTCATGAAAAAGAAGTAGTGATGGATATTAAAAGTGCCAAATTTGAGTACATGCTTTTATGTTGCTTGATTTTCTTCATATTGTTCATAAGCTAACTCTATAGCACCTCACATAGATCATACAACTTATTCTCCTTCAAAATTTGGTAGGCAGCATAGATAACTGTAACAGATACTGAATTTGTTCATCCTAGACAAGAAAACCTTGTATCATGTCACCATCAATGCAAATCTGACATCATATTCAATTATATCACTAATTGTCATTGACTTGTTGTCAAATTGTGAACCAGTTACCTCCGTTACTATATGGTTCTTCACATTTCTTAGGCTGGCTATCTCACTAGTTGCATTCAAACCTGTAACCACCTTGATTTTTGTCTTTATAATATTATGTGGCTTATCAAGCCATATGATATTGTTATGCACCCTACTCAAAAAATATCTAACCCATTCGGGTTCATCAAAATCAGGGAAATCGACAAATTGCAAGAAACCCTTCTCCTCAAGTAGTTTAAATTCTAGTTTCAAGATCCCCATTTTATCAATAATGTGCTCTGAGTAAAGTTTCATCATTTGTGCCTTCTCGAGCTCCTCAATATTGCAATGGATGTAAACCTTAATGTCCTCTACGTGTGAAACTCCATATGGGACCGATGAAAATGCCCCTTTTCGGATCATCTTCCATCTACTTGAAGGGGATTTTTCTTCAAATTTGGCCTTTCCCTCTCAATTACATCTACAACTAGTGGAGTCACAACACCAGATGATACCATATCAAAAATTTTAGGGTTCAAACTAAAAAAGGGTTCTAACTCAGGGAAATAAATATTAATCTTCACCAGGATGCAAAATCTCTCTTTTGTTATGAAATCTTTGCAAAATAATTTTTGCCACGCTCTTCTACTCTCTCGCTTCGAATGCAAAGTAAGAAATGAGAGTTTAAGTTGCCTCTTATTCACCGCATACCTTAATTTTTTAGGTATAATAAATGCTCTTATCCCTAACTCTTCCAAATACACTGCATTCATAGAGATCTCTTCTGCGGACCATCAAGTCGACTCTAGTCTTTCGAAAATACATCATGAATATCTGAATTATCAAATTATAGCTTCCAACATACTATCAATCATTTGATGCCAACATCTGGTAGGGAGAATTGGATTGGCATGAAAAACTCCCCTTAAGCCAGAGGCTATGATCTAGTTTTCGAAGGAATTTCCAATGCCTGAATCCGATGTGGATCCATTTCCTACACCTAAGTCACTCTTACTTACCCATGTCTTCTAAATTTGATCTCTAATCTATTCATTTTTTTCTTAAACTCCCTTCTCATCTGATTTTGCATTCTTGTTCTTATTTTTTGAAGCTCTCTTATTTGCATTCCTGCTTCTACAAAACCTAACAATGTGACCAGATTTTTTGCATGTATAGCATTTCACATTGTTCCTCTGATTAGGCCTGAAATTTCCTTGATTTTTCCTTGATCTACATTGATTAGCAATATGCCCAAATCTTCCACAAGCATAGCATCTAACATTTCTCCTATTCTGAAATTTATTCATCATAGTTTTGCGTACATTTGCCTTATGACCATTTTTGTTGCATTTGAAACATTGACCGATAAAAGATGAATCATTATTGATCATCTCATTTCTACATTGATAAGCCATCTGACCAAATTTATTGCAAATAAAAAAAGTACCATTGAATTTATGAGCATCAGGTTGTCTTATATGAGGTCTTCTTGAGTTGTTCTACTATTGTTGAGTCTTAGGATTTCTTTGACGAGACCCGAAGCTTTCTCCTTTCTCATATCCAAGACCTTTTGTGTCATTAGGGTTCTTCTGACTGGCAAGCATCTCATCAAGCTTAGCTAAAATGATCTAAAAATTCTCCTTATATTCATTTGCAACATCAAGATCATATCTAATAAGAATGATCTGTCTTTCAAGATCTTCCTCATGTTGTCTAGCATCTTGTAGGTTAAGCTTCAGTTGTCCATTATCACTCTCAAGTCTACAACATTCTTCAGATTTATCTTTTAGGGACTAAGCAAGCTTCTCCTCATTATTCTTCCTTTCTTCAATCTCTTTTGTCAATGTTATCACAATGACTTCCATTTCATTCTTCTGGACTGTATTGGCTCTAGCAAGTTTGTCACATTCTTTTATCTTTTCCCTCAAGGCTTCTTCATCAATGCTTTGACTTTCTTTCTTCTTAAGTTGATAAAAATGTTCCTTTCTCTTTTCCCTTGATTTTTTCAACTGATCTTTCCATGTTTCAATGTATTCTTCAGCATCAATTCTCATCTTGTGTATGATCAAGATCCTCAAGAGCAACAACCAACTGCTCTCTAAGACTACTGGAATCCATTGATTCACCTTCCTGAATCCACCTCAAGTTGTTAGGCTTCTTCCAAGGAACTAGGCTCTGATACCAATTGTTGAAATCAATGAACACTAAGAGGGGGAGTGAATATAGTGTTTTGCAGTTTTGAACATTATTAATTTTTCCTTTGAACCACTTAATGCAGATGAATGAAAGCAAAGTGCAGAAACACAAAGTAAACAACCACAACACCATAACACCAATATTTTTATGTGGAAACCCAGTTAAGGGAAAAACCACTGTGTGATTCAAACCTACAATATTAATATACTCTGTTAGAAGTATAAAAATATTACATAAGGGAATGCACATGCATTTAGGCACACTGCCTAGAGCTCACTACTCAAAGCTTACAATAAAAGCTACAACCCAGAAGGCTCGCTGCCTTACAAAAGAGTTATAAAGGTAACATACATGAAGATGAACTATGAAATAGCATCTACAAATTCCTATTATAGTTTTGGTTAAGCACAAAATATTGTATCGTACTCAACTCTATTTATTTTCTCTATTCTAATAGTCTGCATCATACCATAGCAGAAATCTTCACCTTGCGCAGGTCAAACTTCACACAATCAATCATACACACATCCTCCACAAACACCGATATCCAAAAATGATCAAATAAACTTGACTTATATATTTGTATCACCAATTTTAGGTCAATTCCATGTCAGCCTAAAAACTACATAACACACAACATAAAATGTGTTACCCAAGTCAGCTCAAATCAATCCAAAAACAACTAAGCGAACCAAAAAAAAATGTCCACACACTTCCCACATTTTGGCTCAACAACTTTGAACACAAAATCAATTACCAAAATCATCCCATTCTGCATAACACATTATACCACCGGTTGACCAAATAGCATTTTTCCTCTTGAATTGTTGAATATTGGATCTTCAATTATGCACGAAAGACAACATCAGAGGCTAAGATCCTAGAATAGGATACTCCATAAATCCAACCAAATACCTATATCACTACAAAGAAATATGTGCAACCAATATGAAGTTTTACCCAAAGTATTCTTACTCTGTCAAGCACTATGTTCCACTTTCCAGACTTAAGCAAAATTGGACTTCAGAGTTCTGGTAGGATGAATCTATACAGCCTGAATGGAATCTCTGAGCTAGGCTGCCATCAATGAAAATGCCCAAACACTTATTTCTACCAGTATGGTGTCTCTTGCCAACAATACCGCCTAAATAAAAATTCACATTCACAAAACTTTTGCATATACAATACGTACAGATTAGCTATTTTTCAACAACTATATATATATATATAGCTTGCCAAACTATTGTTTATATATCCATATCAAATACTCTGATAAGTCGGCTCAATCAGAGAGGGTAGGAGACCGAGATACACACACACTATTGCAAAAATAGCTTCATATGATGTCGGCTACAATCTTGAATCAAAACACCTTGCAGAATATGCCTCCTTCATATCCATATAGGACTGGATCCAAAAAATTCGTTGTAAAGCATGCCTTCAACATTTCCGGATGGGATCGGACCTAAGATGCCTTGCTTGATCACAAAACTACATGAGATAAATACTAAACAAGTATCCATACTTTGCATATTTAAAAGAGAAAAAACCAGACCAAAAACATATGCTGGAGCAAGCAACCAAACCAAACCAAAACTATGTATGTCGGATCAGACTACATCAATGACATATATGCTAAAATGACATCAATGACAACAGGCCAACAAATCGTACCTCTCTTACTATTTTTGATAGTTCTAGTTAGATTACTTGTTGAAGTCATTAAGTTTCCAAAATCCATAAAATAATAGTCAATTGTTTCTAGATTCGATTGTGTATGATTTTTTTCATCAACATTTTAGATCACACTCCGTGATCCATCATCAAGATGAAAATAGCTAGAGAGCATGTAAAAAGGAGAAATAAGCAAACCAAGGGAGCTAAAAAGAGGTAGGGAGGCAGCTCAAAGAACAAGGAAAGAAGGAAGACAAGACAGGAAAGAAAAAGTACAATAGACTATGAAAAAGAAAAAAACACTAACTACAACACAATAAGAAAAAAAGAAAAAACATAAGAAGAAATATGTATATGTATATGTATATGTATATGTATATGTATGTGTATGTTTGTGTGTGTGTCTATATGTATGTATGTATGTATGTATGTATGTGTGTATGTGTATATGTATATGTATATGTATATGTATGTGTATGTGTATGTGTGTGTGTGTGTCTATATGTATGTATGTATGTATGTATATGTATATGTATATGTATGTATATGTATGTATATGAATATGTATACATACATATATGTATGTATGTATATATATATATATATGTTTATATATATATATATGTGTATGTATATATATGTATGCATGTATATATGTATGTATATATGTATATGTATATATACATATACATATACATATACATATATATATACATATATACATACATATATGTATAATTAGAAAAAAAACAAGGATAAATAAAAAATAGCCAACAAATGAAAAAATAAAATAAATACAAAGAGCCAAAACAATTAACAAACAAATATAGAATACAAAAAGGTGTGTATGTGTGTGTGTATAATAGAGTGCATGTATGTGATGCAAGATCATCCCCGGTCGATGAGCAATCTTAAATCAACCAAAAACATTTCCTTTCTTGTTTAGTTCTTTGTGCAGTTTTTCTATGTTCTTGCCAGTATGTACCGATAGTTGCTTGTTCTTCATGGTAGATCTTGTTTGTAGTTTCCAAGCAGTTTCATGTGGTTGATTCCAAATTTCTAGTTCATTTGGGTTCTTCTTCGATCAATCATCGCTTCCGGTTGGTTGTTTCTAGGTTTCCAGGACAGTCCTTGTGCTTACCGGTGGGTTTTCCTTCTTTACCGGTGCGATTCTTGGCATGTGGATCCATCTTGGGTCTTGTCCGATGTTCTTTGGCATGTGGCCGACCTTCCTGCTGAATCGTACCACTTGGTTGTAACTTTCTGAAAAGATTTCTTAGATCTCAGGGCTGACGTAATTACACGTTTCATTTTCCTGCATTGGTGAATGCCATCTTTTGAGGCCGACCTGGATATGTTCTGGTGGGTATAAATATGATGTTATGTAATCATTTGTAGGGGCAGAGGAAGTAGAATCGAGAATAAGGATTGAGATTTGCATTTTATGATCTGATTGATCTTTAGAGTCCCAGTTGGGTTGTCTCTGTCTTAAAGCCTGCATGTAACTGATTAACTACCGGATGTTCTTTGATGATAATCTGATGATTACCAAATGATTTTTGGAAGTTCTATGGCTTGAATATGATCTGTTTATATAAATATGTAATGTTTTCTTTCTTTTTGCATTAGGTCTCTCTCGCTGCATAAGTCGGTTGACTCTTTTGAGGATTTTCACCAGTTATGGCTGCATCAATTGGTATCAGACCTAGTTATGGACTGGCTGGTGGAAGAATTGTCTGAGGCATTCCTTGAGGTGGATAGATCACCGATTGGAGGTAGGCTGTGTGGGTGTTCAATAGATTGCTGAGGGAAGGCAATTGAAACCGGTAGTCAAATCGATGAGTTGAGGTAGTTCACTGAAGTGGAAGGAGAGATGTCGTCGAGGAGAACAAACCCCCAAAGGGTAGAGAAGATGATTGAAGACTTCAAGAATGAAGTGATGAATGAAATCCGGAATGCTTTGGCTAGTTTGCAAAGAAACCCTGACTCTGAGGATGAGTATGAGGAAGTCAATGAAGAGCTTGAGGAAGTTGAAGGATCGAAAGATGAGAGAGAGGAAATATTCCTAAGAGTAGTGGTGCAAGCAAGTAAAGTGCATAAAATTGAGGTTTCTAACTTTTCTGGAACGTTGAACCAATAGGATCTGATTGATTGGATTAGAGAGTTGGATGACTACTTTGAGTTTGAGGATGTCAAGGAACCGTAGAGAATCTGATTGGCATAGATCAAGTTGAAAGGGCATGTTGCCATGTGGTGGAAAGAGTTTCAGAAAGACAGAGTGGAGAATGGTGAATTGAAGATAACCTAGTGGAGATAGATGGTTGCAAGATTGAAGGCCAAGTTCATATCAGAAGACTATGAACAAGAATTGTTCAAGAAGTTGTAGAACCTGAAACAAAGAAACATGTCTATGAAGGAATATACTGAGGAATTCTACAAGGTGGTAATAAGATCTAGAAATAGAGAGATGGACAGAGAAAAGGTGGCAAGGTACATCAATGGACTTGCTTTTAAAATTCAAGATGAGATGAGTATGTTGAAGGTTTCAACACTTGAAGAATCTTACCAGTATGCTTTGAAGGCTGAGGAGAAGGTGAGAAGAAGATAACCAAATAGGAGAAAGGAGAAACTCAATATGAATGATAGTATGAAGAAACTGGTTGAATAAGAGGAGGAAAAACCTAAGTGGAGTAGAGAACTGAAAAAGAAGACACTAAGGAAGGGTAGCAGTAGTACCGGTAGAGAATTTCTTGGCAAATGTTTCAAGTGTGGAGAAACCGAACATAGATCCTATGCATGTAAGCAAGTAATGGCAAGAATTTGTGTGGCAAGTGAAGAACCAGATGGTACCGGATCTGACTGTGCACTGGAGCAAGGAGAATCCCTTATGTCCAGAAGAAAGGATACCAGATTTACTCAGAGGAAGAGTCTTTTGTAGACTGTATGCAAATCAGGTGGTAAGTGATGCAAGGTCATTGTGGATAGTGGAAGTATTGATAATTTAGTATCTAAGGAGATGGTTGAGAAGCTTGGGTTGAAGAGGCTTGAGCATCCTTCTCCTTATGAGGTAAGTTGGTTACAAGAAGATCAGAAGGTAGAGATAAAGGAGCAGTGTTGGGTGAGTTTCAATATTGGGCCTTTCAGAGATGAAATTTTATGTGATATTGTGTCAATGAATGTTTGTCATGTCTTGTTGGGAAAACCTTGGTAGTATGATAGAGGAGCTATTTATGACTATAGAAGAAACCTAGTTACTATTGAAAAGGATGGGCATAAGTTCACATTGCTTTCTTTGAAGGAGAAAGAGAAGGAGGTGAAAAATCTTAGTCTTGAGAAAAGTTGCAGGAAACTGGTGGCAGAGGTTATACCGAAAGGTTTGAAGAAATAGGTGGCAGAAGCTATACCAGAAGGTTTAACATAACCGATTGTAGAGGTTATACCTAAGGTTTTGAAGAAAGATCTGATAGAACTAGTTACAAAGATTATATTGGAGGGTGACATGAGTTGGTAGAAGGATCTGACATATGAGTCTGATGGATGGATGGAACTAGTTGACAGAGAGCTCGTGGTGACAAACCAGATAAGGTCTTGTGGCAGAACTAAATCAGAATTGCAGAAACAAAGGCAATGTGCAGATCCAAAGAAAAGAAGGAGAAACAAAGAGAGTCATAGGTTAGAGAAGTCGGTTGAAGCACCGATAGAGATAAAGCAGAGATTGGCAGATAAAGAAGATGTTTGGATCATAAATGAGCATGGTAACTTCATCCCAAATTCTTTTAGATGTTCATGAGTTGCCTCTCATGGATCATATTTTTCTACCTAGGTTGTTTGATGCAGGATCATCCCCGGTCGATGAATAATCTTGCATCAACCAAAAACATTTCCTTTCTTGTTTAGTTCTTTGTGCATTTTTTATGTGTTCTTGTCGGTATGTACCAGTACTTTCTTGTTCTTCATGGAAGATCTTGTTTGCAGTTTCCTAGTGGTTTCATGTGGTTGATTCCAAATTTCTAGTTCATTTGGGTTCTTCTCTGGTCATTTATCACTTCTGGTTGGTTGTTTCTAGGTTTTCAGGACAATCCTTGTGCTTACCGGTGGGGTTTCCTTCTTTACCGACTTGATTCTAGGCATGTGGATCCATCTTGGGTCTTGTTTGATGTTCTTTGGCATGTGGTCGACCTTCCTGTTGAACTGCATCACTTGGTTGTAATTTTTCGAAATGATTTCTTAGATCTTAGGGCTGGCCTAATTACACGTTTCATTTTCCTGCATTGGTGAATGTAATCTTTTGAGGCCGACACAGATATGTTCTAGTGGGTATAAATATGATGTTATGTAATCATTTGTAGGGGCAGAGGAAGTATAATTGAGAATAAGGATTGAGATTCACATTTTATGATCTGGTTGATCTTTAGAGTCCCAGTTGGGTTGTCTTTGGCTTAAAGCCTGCAAGTAACTGGTTAACTATTGGATTTTCATTGATGATAATCTGATGATTACCAGATGATTGCCGAAATTTCTATGGCTTGAATATGATATGTATATATGAATTTGTTATGTTTTCTTGCTTTTTGCATTGTGTCTCTCTCGCTGCATAAGTTGGTTGATTCTTTTGAGGACTTTCACCAGTTATGGTTGCATCAGTATGTGTGTGTGTACACACACATTCACACAAATATACCAAACACGAAATAAGAGAGAAGAGAAAGAAATACAAAAAAAAAATATACAAGGAAAAAATAAAGTTAAAAAATAACAATCAAAATACAAAAATTAAAAATTAAAAATAAAAACCAAAGGAAAATATATAAGATAAAAACAAAGAGCTAAAAAATAAAAAACCAATCATACATAAACACGAATATATATAAATTGATTTTTCATTATTAATTTTTAAACCATTTATTTAGCTTAATAATTAATTAATAATTCATATGTGCATGTGTATGTGCATGTGCATGTGCATGTGCATGTGTATGTATCTGTATATGTATATGTATATGTATGTGTATGTGTATGTGTATGTGTATGTATATATGTATATGTATATGTATATGTATATGTATATGTATATATGTGTATGTGCATGTGTATGTATATGTATATGTATATGTATATGTATATGTATATATGTACAAATATACATATATATATGAAAAAGCTAAAAATGATATACCAAAGCATATAAAAAGTAAAAAAAAAATAAAAAAAAATACACACACAAATACACATATGTATGCACACACACACACACACACACATATATATACACATATACATGCATACATACACACACACACACACACACACACACACACACACACACACACACACACACACACACACACACACACACACATATATATATATATGTATGTATATATATATATATATACATACATATATATATATATATATATACACACACACATACATACATACATACATACATACATACATATATATATATATGTATGTATATATATGTGTATGTATATGTGTGTGTATATATATATATATGTATATAAATGTGTGTGTGTGTGTATGTGTGTACATACATACATACATACATACATACATACATACATACATACATACATATATATATATATACATACATATATATATATATACATACATATATATAAAAAAGAAGCAGACCAAGAGAGCTAAAAAGAGGTAGGGAGGCAGCACAAAGAACAAGGAAAGAAGGAAGACAAGACGGGAAATAAAAAGTACAATAGACTATGAAAAAGAAAAAAACACTAACTACAACACAACAAGAAAAAAAGAAAAAACATAAGAATATATATATATATATATATATATGTATATATATATTAGAAAAATAAATAAAAAACAAGGATAAATAGAAAATAGCCAACGAATGAAAAAAATAAAAAATACAAAGAGCCAAAACAATTAACAGTCAAATATAGAATACAAAAAGGTATATATATATATAAAGCATGTGTGTGTGTGTACACACATATACACACAAATATACCAAACACAAAATTTATTTTGGGGTTTTTGTATTTCTTTCTCTTCTCTCTTATTTCGTGTTTGGTATATTTGTGTGTATGTGTGTGTACACACACACATACAAGCACTATATATATATATATTTCTTCTTATATTTTTTCTTTTTTTCTTGTTGTGTTGTAGTTAGTGTTTTTTTCTTTTCATAGTCTATTGTACTTTTTCTTTCCTGTCTTGTCTTCCTTCTTTCCTTATTCTTTGTGCTACCTCCCTACCTCTTTTTAGCTCCTTTGGTCTGCTTCTTTCTCATTTTTACATGCTCTCTAGCTATTTTCTTCTTGATGAGGGATCACGGAGTGGGATCCGAAATGTTGATGCAAAATATCATACACAATCTAATTTAGAAATAGTTGACTATCATGAGATTACTTGTTGTTATAACTTGGATTCTGATTAGTGGTAATCCCATATTATTCAGTATTTGTGTGATGGCACTTTTCTATATCCCACAAGTAAGACTACTAGAACTCAAATCTGTAAACTTTATCAATAATCTATGATGGTACTTTTGTTTGTGCTACCTCCCTACCTCTTTTTAGCTCCCTTGGCCTGCTTCTTTCTCATTTTTAAATGCTCTCTAACTATTTTCATCCTGATGATGGATCACAAAGTGTGATCCGAATCATTGATAAAAAAGTCATACACAATCAAATCTGGAAACAATTGACTATCATGAGATTACTTCTTGTTATAACTTCGATTTTGATTAGTGGTAATCCCATATTATTTTGTATTTGTGTGATGGTAATTTTCAATATCCCACAAGTAAGACTACTAAAACTCAAATCTGTAATAATTATTTTGCAAACCATTTATTTAGGCTAATAATTAATTAATAATTCATATGTGTGTGTGTGTGTGTGTACGTACATACGTATGTATGTATGTATGTCTGTTAGGTCCTGGAGACAACTAAGAGGGGGGGGTGAATCATTTGTCCAATAAATTCAACCAAAATTAACTTAACCAAAACTTAATGCTTAATACCGATAAACCAAACTTTATGCCAGTAGACAGTTTTATCAGTTAATTGCAGTACCGGTAAAGATTAATGCATGAAACAGAAAGACAATAACATCCACTACACATAACACAAATATTTGTACATGGAAACCCTGTAAGGGGAAAAACCACGGTGGGAAGCCTTACTCACAATCAAATGGTACTACTGCAGATAGTATGTGTGTACAATATGGATTCTGCACATGCAGAAAGGCCAGTTGCCTAGAGCTCACTACTCAATCACAAAATGAGAGTCACATTGACTACAATTGGATGGTTAAATCCAATGATAATGTACTGCATAAAATAGCATCTTCATATGTTGGATTCAGTACCGATTTAGTTATGATTTCTTTCACAAAAACCTTCCTTCAACCTTCAAATTATGTCTGCATGTATAGCTCTGCTTATTTTCACATATACCTTATTACAATTCTTTTTCCCCAATTGCATATCAATCTCACAAATGAGATCTTACATTTATACCATAACCTAAGACCAATTGAATAGGTCGGCTCACTAAAAGATATTATAATAAAATCAATTACAAATAAATCAATATCCGATGCATGATGTTGGCTCAAATGCATTTACAATAATAATAAATCATCTCCATAATGTGTCGTGTTGATCTGGAATAAATATGCCTTCTAGTGCATATCCTAGACCTATTTGCCGGTAACAATAAATATGCAAACCCGAATAAACAAATAACCAAATCACCAAAACCAAGTGATTGAATAATGTCTTTGACATAACCAAGTAGTCTCCAAGTCATTCCAAGTGTCGGTGAACAATATAATCTATCGGTGAACCAAATACCAATGATTGTGCATAAGTCTTTGACTTGCCGGTGAGCATAACCAAATATCTCCAAGTGCTGATAAGTGTTGACAAGTGATGAAAGGTGTTGACATCAATGACAAAACCATATCGACATATCCAAAATACCAACAATCTCCCCATGTGGCATTGATGGCAACACAAGATGGAAAAACCATCAAAGTGCCAAAACAGAAATGCCAAAAACCAAAAACCAACAATCTCCTAAAGAGATCATTAACAAGAAATCAAAATACAAATACAGAGAGTAATCAGTCTCTCTAACAATCTCTCCCCCAAGGGATAATGTGTTTTTCCATATCAATCTCTCCCCCTTTGACATCAAATGCCAAAGCATTACAAAAACCAGATTAAATACAAAATAGCAACTCATTATACCAACTACTCCCCCTGAGAAGTAGCTCTCCTCATCAAAGCTGGAATAAAATGATTTCTCTATTAATTATGCCAGTTGATGACAAACATCAACTGTCTAGGTCTCTACCGATGGGGGTAGGACTCCAAGTTGCTCTCTAAGATATTCAAAAGTTTCCTTAGGCAAAGGCTTTTTAAAAATATCTGCAATCTGCTCTTTAGTATTCACATAAACCAATTTCACTTCTTTTGCTTCAACATTCTCTTTTAGAAAATTGAATTTGATAGAAACATGTTTAGTCTTAGAGTGAAATACCGGGGTCTTTGATATATCAATTGCTGCCATATTATCACAGTAAATAGTTATAGGTTCCTTGAATTGTACCTTTATGTCCTTCAACATTTCTTTGATCCATAATACCTGTGTACAGTTAGTTGCTGTTGCAACATATTCTGATTCTGCTGTTGATAGACTTGTACAACTTTGTTTCTTGCTCAACCATGAAATTAGTCTGCTACCAAGAAAAAATGCTCTGTCGGTAGTGTTTTTTCTGTCATCCACATCTCCTACCCAATTAGCATCTATGTATGCACATTAATAAAACATTTCATCTCTAGGATACCATAAACCAAGATTTGAAGTGCTTTGTAGGTACCGGAAAATCCTTTTCACTGTTGATTCATGATTTTCTTTAAGATTACTCTGAAATCTTGAAACAATACATATTGCATTCATAATATCAGGTCTTATTTGTGTCAAATACAATAAAACTCTTATCATAGACTTGTATCTAGTGTAAAGATCTGATGCCAATAGTTAATAAGATGAGAGGGGGGGTGAATCATACAAACTTAACTTGTTCAATATATTCAACAGATTCAACCTCAGTAGCTTATACTTCAGAATATATAACCAAAACTGTAAAACATTTAGACTCATGAACAAATAACATCACAACACATATAACACCAGATTTAATATGGAAACCCAAATAGGGAAAAAACCACTGTGGGATTTTGGACCCACTAAGAAATATACCCTTCTAGAGTATGCTCGGTTAAAAGCTAATCTTGTTAAAGATTACAAACACATTGCTAGATGTGACCCAGTTAAGGGATTTCCCTCAGACTTGTTAGAGTCTTGCACTTTGTTAGAAGTGACCTTGTCAAAGGATTTCAAACACTCATTTAGATTGTTACCTTGCTAGAGGGTTTACAAATAAGACTGTTAGGTCCACTCGGTTAAGAGATTTTTTGTCACTTACAAAATAAATAATAGTAGTAAAATATATCTGCAACTTCACATCTGAAATGCTAAAGCAGATTCTATTTGCTCAAAACAATCTTGTCATAAGAATTATCTTGTCCCTTGTTGGGCTTGCAGGGCTTCTCAATCTGTTCTCCAATCAGATCTTCAAGCTTCTGAGCTCGGTAAACATTCTTGTAGCATCACTATGCATACATTTGCCCGTATACATTGTTCATCAAAAATTCCTTATTTACAAACAATTTCTAACTGCTTAATCTCCTTGATCACATTTCCCATGATCAATCTTAGCCATCAGATCATCAAACTTGACTAGGTTCAATGTATCCTTCGATCAGAAAAATGTTTTACCTCGCCTTGGAACTTGCATTCCTTCCTTGGAACTTGTGCTAGGTTATTGCCTTTCAATCTATGTTTTAGATCTTCCTCTTGATTTTCCATTACCGTAGATCCTTAACAAACTTCTTGCATGACACACCAATCATTTATTCATCTCCAACTCATCAGCACCCTTCATTAAATAATGCTTTTATCCATCCAATGCGATTTATTATATCTTAGTTGTTACTTGGTTAATACTGAACTTCACTCGTTAGACATTTTGCCTTCTTTAACCGATATCGATAACCTTAAGGGTTTACCGACTAGGTTCTTTGCTCGGTGACATAGTATGGTATTAAACTTATAATCAACAACATATGTAGGATATCAAAACAATCAAAACAACATGATCTCATCATTGTCTAACTCGGTAATAGTTGCCCATTGAATAACTTATTATTCCCCTTCATTATCACTTTCTTTCTGTGTCACTTACCGACCACTTAATACTCATCAAAACATACTTCTCAAGATATGGCAACATCATACTGAATCAGAAAATCAATTTCTTGACATCAATGACAAAATAATATTATTAAGACAGTAATCATCCTTCTTAAGTTATATCGATAATCTTCCAACAACCTTCTCAATATCCTTATTGAAATACCAACAATCTCCTTTCTATTGTAATGCCAACAATCTCCCCCTTTGGCATTGATGGCAAAACCAACTTTAAATGGTAATACCAACTTGATTTATTCCAACTGATTCAGATTCAGATTGATGTTAGACTTCTCCTGTTATCCTTGAGCTGTTTAAACCTTCTCCTGATGTCTTCTCCCCTTGTCATTAGTCTTCTTGTTATTTTGTCCATTTACTCTTTCTCCCCCTTTGACAACAATGCCAAAAGGAAAAACTAATTCATGATTTATGCCTTTGTGAAGTAATTTCCTTGCAGTTTCATTCATGGTTAGAGCATCATGTCTCCAATCACTATTGCCTGCACACCTTTAGAAAACCTCCTAAAGTGCATAAATCGACATCAATCCACAAATAATATTCTATGGAGTCATCGAATTGATGCTTTCATCGAACTTTGTCAGTGAGTAGAAGATAGGGGTAGGACCCCTAACTTGCTTCCGAGATACTCAAAAGTGTCCCTTGGCAGTGGCTTTGTGAAGATGTCTGCTATTTGCTCCTTTGAACTGATATATTCCAGCACAACTTTCTTCTCTTGAACTTCTTCTCTGAGATAATGATACTTTATAGAGATATTCTTTGTCTTAGAGTGCATTACCAGATTCTTTGAAATGTTAATGGCACTAATATTATCACATAATATAGTCACTGGCTCGGTAACTTTCTCATTTATACATTCCAATAGTTGCTTGATCCATGCTATATTGGTACAATTCAATGTTGCAACGACATATTCAGCTTCAACTGTTGACTATGAAATGCATCCTTGTTTCTTGCTAAGCCAACTTACTAGTCTATCACCTAGAAAGAAAGCTCGACCACTTGTGCTTTTCCTGTCATCAATTTTTCTTGCCCAATCAGCATCAGTATAAACTTTTAAATCAAAATCATTCCTCTTTTCATATACTAAGCCATAGTCTTCAATGCCTCTCCGGTATCTGAAAATTCTCTTGATTGCTGTCATATGGGTTTCTTTGGGATTTGCAGAAAATCTTGCAACTATTCCTACTGCATGAGCTATATCCGGCCTACTGTGAACAACATATTACAACTTTCCAATCATAGATTGGTAAAGTGTCTCATCAACAGATGCAGATTCATCATTCTTTGATAGTTTACAGTTAGTAGTCATAGGAGTACTTACAGGTTTAGAATCCTCCATTCCAAATTTCTTCAAGATTTCCTTTATGTACTTGGATTGAGTAATGAAAATCTCATCTTTCATTTGGAGTATTTGTAAACCTATAAAATACTTTATTTCACCGATTAATGACATCTCAAATTCTTTGCACATTTTATTTCCAAAGTTCTTGCATACAGAATCATTTCCACAAAAAATAATATCATCAACAAATATGGCTGAGATCAGTATTCCATTGTCCTCATCATTCTTCATGTACATATTGTTGTTTTCACTTGTCCTTATAAATCCAATCTTGATCAAATAAGAGTGCAGTCTTTCATACCATGCTCTAGGTGCTTGTTTCAGACCATATAAAGCTTTGTTCAATTTACATACCTGATCTTTATTCTTGTATTCAACAAATCCTTCGGGTTGTTCAATATAAACTTCTTCTTCTAGTATACCATTCAAAAATGCAGATTTAACATCCATTTGATATACCTTAAAATTTTTGAAAGCAGCATATGGCAACAATGTTCTTACTCCCTCAAGTCTAGCCACAGGTGCAAAAGTCTCGCCATAATCTATTCCTTCTTCTTGAGCATAACCTTTGCAAACTAGTCTTCCTTTGTTCTAAATGACCTCACCTTTTTCATTAAGCTTGTTTCTGAAAATCCACTTTGTACCGATTACATTTTTGTCCTTTGGTCTTGGGACCAATGTCCATGTTTCATTCTTCTTGATTTGATCAATCTCTTATGTCATAGCATTTACCCAATCTTTGTTGTTAAATGCGTCTTTTACTATTCTCGGTTCAAATTCAGATATCAGACATGTGTTTTGTCTCAGTTTGTTCCTTGTCATCACTGGATCATCCTTATCTCCTATAATCTGACTTGATGCATGATTTCTTCTGACATATTTGGCTAATATAGGCTCGGTAGGCTCTGTATGATCTTCTTCATCACTCGATAACTGGATATTAACTTCATTTTCTTCAGCAACTTTCTCGGTAGGATTTCTCGATTGAACATAAACAAATTCTTCATAATTTTCTGGTTCTTTGGAATTTCCTTCATCATTTCTTTCTGCAAATTCATCAATTTTCACATTTGCACTTTCTACTATTTTGTTAGATGATTTGATCAGACATTTAAATGCTTTACTTCTAGAAGAATAACCAAGAAATGTTCCTTCCTCGCTTTTCTGATCAAACTTTCTATTTCTGTCATCTTTGTGAACATAACATCTACTTCCAAAGATTTTAAAATAACTTACATTAGGTTTCTTGTCATACCAGATTTCATAAGGAGTCTTCATAGTTCCTTTCTTCAGTTGTACTCAGTTCAGGGTGTAAACTGCAGTGCTGATTGCTTCTCTCCAAAATGTTTGAGGTACCCTCTTTTCTATCATCAGGGTTCTGGCACAGTCTACAATTGATCTATTTCTTCTCTCATCTATCCCATTTTTCCATGGAGTTCTCGGTGCAGATACTTGCCTTTTTATACCATGATCATTGTAGAATAAGTTAAATTCATCAAAAGTGAACTCTCCTTCTCTATCAGATCTAAGACATTTCAGTTGTCTTCCTGTTTCATTTTCAACTCTTGCCTTGTACCATTTAAACATTTGAAAAGCTTTTGATTTTTCTTTTAAAAACATAATTGACATCATCCTTGAGTAATCATCCACAAATAATATGAAATATTTATCACCATAATAACTTTGAACTTTCATGGGACCACAAAGATCAGTGTGTACAAAATCTAAAATTCCTTTAGAAGTGTAGGACTTACTTGTAAAGCTTGATCTTGTCATCTTACCCATTTGGCATCCTCGACACATAACATTCTCAGGTTTTTCCAAGCTCGGTAGACCTCTTACTCGGTGCTTCTTACTTATTTTGATCAAATTATCAAAATTTACATGACAAAACCTTTTATGCCATCACAAAATATCTTCTATTTTTGCATATAGACATTTTTTCCTAGTTGAGTCAAGATGAAATGTAGTACCTTTTGTTTGTGTCCTGGTAGCAGCCAGCTTTCCATGTTTGTCATGAACTTTGACACATCCCTTTTGGAATTCTATTCGGTATCCTATATTGCTTAACTGTGCTACACTCAACAAATTGTATTTCAAACCTTCAACCCAGTATACATCATCACATTTAGCATTGTCAAGAAGTGTTATAGATCCTTTACCTTTCATCGGACATGGTGCATCATTACCAAATCTTACATATCCTCCATCATAGTCTTCTAATTTAACAAACTTGTGTTTATCACCTGTCATGTGATGTGAGCATCCACTGTCTATGATCCAAGAATCATTTTTATTTATGTGAGATATTAGGGATTTTTATTCATACATTTCTTCATCTGATCCATCTTTAATAGCCACATAAAAAACTTCCTCTGTATTAGTTTCGTCAAATTTATCATCGTTGGATTCCTCATCGGCTACTAGGCATGTCTTTCTATCTCTCCTCCTGAAGTCTTGGTGTCCTCTGTAGTGATTGTCTTTATGTCTGTCTTCTCGGTATTCTCTCTTTTCACTAGATTCTTTGTCAGGGTAGTTAGAATCCACATGTCCTATTTTATCACAATTGAAACATTTCAAAGGTAGCTTTCCTTTATACTTACCTTTGCTCTCGGTAATCTTCTAGCCAATAGTGCTTCAAACTGTTCTTGCTTTCCGATTTCCTCATACAGTTTGTGTACTTCTTCCATGTTTTTATGAAATCTCTCACTTGCTCCACTGTGATTTCCTTCAAAATACTTATTCATTCTATCATAGTCATCAGATTCATCAATATGAAAGGAACTAAATGCAGATTCAACTTTATTTACCGAAGACCCACTGTTATCAAAATTAATTAACTCAAATGCATGTAGCTTACCAATAGTGGCATCCTAGGAGACTGACATGTTTGGTACAGACCTTAATTCATTGATTGTAGACACTCGAATGGCATAAGTAGGTAGAAGGGTTCTCAACAACTTACTTGTTACATCCTTTTCTTCAATAGTTCCTCCTGCTCCTTTAATTTGATTGACAATTTCCTTTAACCTTGTACTGTATTGTGTTATGCTCTCACCTTCATTCATTCTCATGGATTCAAGTTGTCCTCTTAGACTATCTACTTTTTCTCTCTAAACATGTTCATCACCACCATATATAGATATGAGCTTGGTCCACATTGCTTTTGCATCATTACAGCCTTCTAGATCATTAAACTCTGAGTCGGTCAATGCTGATGTTATTTCAATCATAGCTTGAATATGTTCTTGTTTTGCCTTTATCTCTTCCATGGTCATTAGGTTGGTGCTAGGTGCTATGTAATCATTCTCTAGATAATATGTTGCATATTCTCCAATTCCTGATAAATGTGGCTTCATCCTTTTCTGCCATGTGGAGAAACTTGACTTGTTCAACTTTGGTGCATCCCTTTTATACATCTTCGGATCTTTGCCCCAAGTACCTTTAAACTTTTCTTCTGGAGTCCAATGCTCTGATACCAATTGTAAAGCTCTGATGTCAATAGTTAATAAGATGAGAGGGGGGGTGAATCATACAAACTTAACTTGTTCAATATATTCAACAGATTCAACCTCAGTAGCTTATACTTCAGAATATATAACCAACACTGTAAAACATTCAGACTCATGAACAAATAACATCACAACACATATAACACTGGATTTAATGTGGAAACCCAAATAGGGAAAAAACCACTATGGGATTTCGGACCCACTAAGAAATATACCCTTCTAGAGTATGCTCGATTAAAAGCTAATCCTGTTAAAGATTACAAACACATTGCTAGATGTGACCCGGTTAAGGGATTTCCCTCAGACTTGTTAGAGTCTTACACTTTGTTAGAAGTGACCTTGTCAAAGGATTTCAAACACTCATTTAGAATGTTACCTTGCTAGAGGGTTTACAAATAAGACTATTAGGTCCACTCGGTTAAGAGGTTTTATGTCACTTACCAAATAAATAACAGTAGTAAAATATATCTGCAACTTCACATCTGAAATGCTAAAGCAGATTCTATTTGCTCAAAACAATCTTGTCATAAGACTTATCCTATCCTTTGTTGGGCTTGCAGGGCTTCTCAATCTATTCTCCAATCAAATCTTAAAGCTTCTGAGCTCGGTAAACATTCCTGTAGCATCACTGTGCATACATTTGCCCGCATACATTGTTCATCAACAATTCCTTATTTTTAAACAATTTCTAACCGCTTAATCTCCTTGATCACATTTCCCATGATCAATCTTAGCCATCAAATTATCAAACTTGATTAGGTTCAATGTATCCTTCGATCAGAAAAATGTTTTACCTCGCCTTGGAACTTGCATTCCTTCCTTGGAACTTGTGCTAGGTTATTGCGGTTCAATCTGTGATGTAGATCTTCCTCTTGATTTTCCATTGCCGTAGATCCTTAAAAAACTTCTTGCATGACATACCAATCATTTATTCATCTCCAACTCATCAGCATCCTTCATTAAATAATACTTTTATCCATCCAATGCGATCTATTATAACTTGGTGTTGGCATGATAACAGACAATAAGAGATTGTTGGCATTTCAATTAGGATATTGAGAAGGTTGTTGATAATTATGGATATAACTGATTAAGGATGTTTACTGTCTTCACAATATAATTTTGTCATTGATGTCAAGAAATTGATTTTCTGATTTAGTATGATGTTGCCATATCTTAAGAAGTATGTTTTGAAGAGAATTAAGATGTCGGTAAAAGACACAGAAAGAATGTCATGAATAAGGGGAGGAATAAGTTATTCAATGGGCAACTATTATCGAGTTAGACAATGATGATATCATGTTGTTTAGATTGTTTTGATATCCTACATATGCTATTGTTTGTAAGGTTAATACAATACTATGTTACCGAGCAATTAACCTAGTCGGTAAACCCTAAGGTTATCGCTATAGGTTAATGAAGGTGGAATGTCTACGGAGTGAAGTTTAGTATTTACCGAGTTGCAACCGAGTAATAACAGAATGCATTGGATGAATACATGCGTTATTTAATGATGGAAGCTGATGAGCTAGTAATGATTAAATGATTGATACAATGTGTATGAAGTTTGTTAAGGATCTATGGGAATGGAAGATCGGCAGGAAGATCTACAACTCATATTGAACCGCAATACCTTAGCACAAGTTCCAAGAAATGTATGCAAGTTCCAAGGCAAGGTAAAATGTTTTGCGATCGAAGGATACATTGAACCTGGTCAAGATTGAAGATCTGATGGCTATGATTTATCATGGGAAATGTTGTCAAAGAGATTAAGCGGTTAGCAAATTATTTATAAATAAGGAAATATTGATAAACAATGTATGCAGACAAGTGTAAGCACAAGGATGCTACATAGTGATTACCGAGCACAGAAGCTTCAAGACTTGTTTGAATAATAGAGTAAGGAGCCCAGTAGAGGGACAAGATAAGTCCTATGAATAGATTGCATAGAGCAAATAAGAAGTTGCTTTAGCATTTTAGATGCAAAGTTGCAGACATACTCATTATTGTTATTTATTTGTAAGTGACAGAAAATCTCTTAACCGAGTGGACTTAACAGTCTTATTTGTAAATCCTCTAGCAAGGTGACATTCTGATTGAGTGTTTGAAACCCTTTAACAAGGTCACCTCTAACAAGGTGAAGATCCTAACAGATCTGAGGGAAATCCCTTAACTGGGTCACATCTAGCAATGTGTTTGTAAACTTTAACAGGATTTTCTTTTAACCGAGCATACTTTAGAAGAGTATATTTGTTAGTGGGTCCGAAATCCCATAGTGATTTTTCCCTATTCGGGTTTCCACGTTAAATCTGGTGTTATGAGTGTTGTTATGATTATGTGTTCTTAGGCTTGCATGTTTTATAGTTTTGGTTACATATATCTATTAAAGCTACCGAGGTTGAATCTGTTGAATATATTGAATATTAAGTTTGTATGATTCACCCCCCCCCTCTCATCTTATTAACAATTGGCATCAAAGTTATCAATTGGTATCAGAGCTTTGGACTCTGGAAGAAAAGTTTAAAGGTACTTGAGGAAAAGATCCAAGGATGTATAAGAGGGATGCACCGAAGCTGAACAAGTCAAGTTTCTCTACATGGCAGAAAAGGATGAAGCTGCACCTATCAAGAATTAGAGAATATGATGTATATTATCTAGAGAATGATTTCATTACACCTAGCACCTATCCATTGACAATGGAAGAGATAAAGGCAAAGCAAGAACATATTCAAGCAATGATTGAAATAACATCTGCATTGACCGACTCAAAGTTTCATGATCTAGAAGGCTGCAATGATGCCAAGGCAATGTGGGACAAGCTCATATATGTGTATGGTGGTGATGAACATGTTCAAAGAGCAAAAGTGGATAGTCTAAGAGGACAACTTGAATCTATGAGAATGAATGAAGGTGAGAACATAACCCAGTACAATACAAGGTTAAAGGAGACTGTCAATCAAATCAAAGGAGTAGAAGGAACCATTGAAGAGAAGGATGTCACAAGTAAGCTATTAAGAACCCTTCTACCTGCTTATGCATTTCGAGTCTCTGCAATCAATGAATTAAGGTATGTACCTAGTATGCCAGTTTCTTTGGATGCTACTATTGGTAAGCTACATGCATTTGAGTTAAGTAACTTTGATAACAGTGGGTCTTCGGTAAATAAAATTGAGTCTGCATTTAGTTCTTTTCATCTTGATGAATCTAATGATTACAATGATAGAAAGTATAAGTAATCTGGAGGGAATCATAGTGGAGCAAGTGAAAGATTTCACAAAAACATGGAGGAGGTACACAAACTTTATGAAGAAATTAGAAAGCAAGAAGAGTTTGAAGCACTATTAGCCAGAAGGCTACCGAGAGGAAAAGGTAAGTACAAAGGAAAGTTGTCTTTGAAATGTTTTAACTATGATAGAATAGGACATATGGCTTCTAATTGTCCTGACAAAGAATCCAGTGAAAAGAGAGATTACCAAGATGACAGACAGAAAGATAATCATTACAGAGGACACCGAGACTTTAGAAGAAGAGATAAAAAGACATGTCTAATAGCTAATGAGGAATCTAATGATGATAAATCAGATGAAACTGATATAGAGGAAGTTGTTTATGTGGCTATCAAAGATGGATCAGATGAAGAAAGGTACGAAGAAAAAGCTTTAATATCTCACATAAATACTAATGATTCTTGGATCATAAATAGTGGATGCTCACATCACATGATAGGCGATAAACACAAGTTTGTTATATTAAAAGATTGCGATGGAGGTTATGTAAGATTTGGTGATGATGCACCATGTCCAGTGAGAGGTAAAGGATCTATAACACTACTTGACAATGCTAAATATAATGATGTTTATTGGGTTGAAGGTTTGAAATACAATTTGTTGAGTGTAGCATAGCTAAACAATACAAGATACCGAATAGAGTTTCATAAAGGAATTGTCAAAGTTCTTGACAAGCATGGAAAGTTAGCAGCTACCGGGACACAAACAAAAGGTAACACATTTCACCTTGACTCAACTTGGAATAAGTGTCTATATGCAAAGATAGATGATACCTGGCTGTGGCATAAAATGTTTTGTCATGTAAATTTTGATAATTTGATCAAAATAAGCAAGAAGCACTTAGTAAGAGGTCTACTGAGTCTTGAGAAACCTGAGAATGCTATGTGTCGAGGATGCTAGATGGGTAAGATGACAAGA
Source organism: Cryptomeria japonica (assembly GCF_030272615.1). Classification (NCBI taxonomy): domain Eukaryota; kingdom Viridiplantae; phylum Streptophyta; class Pinopsida; order Cupressales; family Cupressaceae; genus Cryptomeria; species Cryptomeria japonica. Next base: position 532,299,711 of record NC_081414.1, read on the forward strand.
TCAAGCTTTACAAGTACTACACTTCTAAGGGAATTTTAGATCTTGTGCATACTGATCTTTGTGGTCCTATGAAAGTTCAGAGTTATTATGGTGATAAGTATTTCATATTATTTGTGGATGATTACTCAAGGATGATGTCAGTAATGTTTGTAAAAGAAAAATCAGAAGCTTTTCACATGTTTAAATGGTACAAGGCAAGAGTTGAAAATGAAACAGGAAGACAACTGAAATGTATTAGATCTGATAGAGGAGGAGAGTTCACGTCTGATGCATTTAACTTATATTGCAATGATCATGGTATAAAGAGGCAAGTATCTGCACTAAGAACACCCCAGCAAAATGGGATAGCCGAGAGAAGAAACAAATCAATTGTGGATTGTGCAAGAACCTTGATGATAGAAAAGAAGGCACCTCAAACATTTTGGAGAGAAGCAATCAGCACTACAGTTTACACCCTGAACCGAGTACAAATGAAGAAAGGAACCTTGAAGACACCATATGAAATTTGGTATGACAAGAAATCTAATGTAAGTTATTTTAAAATCTTTGGAAGTAGATGCTATGTTCACAAAGATGACATAAATGGTAAGTTTGATCAGAAAAGTGAAGGAACATTTCTTGGTTATTCTTCTAGAAGAAAAGCATTTAAATGTCTGATCAAATCATCTAAGAAAATAGTAGAAAGTGCAAATGTGAAAATTGATGAATTTGTAGAAAGAAATGATGAAGGAAACTCCACAGAACCAAAAGATTATGAAGGATTTGTATATGTTCAACCGAGAAGTCCTACCGAGAAAACTGCTGAAGGAAATGAAGAGAATAGCTAGTTATCGAGTGATGAAGAAGATCATACAGAATCCACTGAGCCTATATTAGCCAAGTATGTCAGAAGGAATCATGCATCAAGTCAGATTATAGGAGATAAGAATGATTCAGTGATGACAAGGAATAAACTAAGACAGAACACATGTCTGATATCTGAATTTGAACCAAGGATAGTGAAAGAGGCATTTAATAGTGAAGATTGGATAAATGCTATGATAGAAGAGATTGATCAAATCAAGAAGAATGACACTTGGACACTGTTCCCAAGACCAAATGACAAAAATGTAATGCGTACAAAGTGGATTTTCAGAAACAAGCTGAATGAAAAAGGTGAGGTCATTCGAAATAAAGCAAGACTAGTTTGCAAAGGTTATGCTCAAGAAGAGGGAATTTATTATGGTGAGACTTTTGCACATGTGGCAAGACTTGAAGGAGTAAGAACATTGTTGGCATACGCTGCTTACAAAATTTCAAAGTATATCAAATGGATGTCAAATCTGCATTTCTGAATGGTATATTAAAAGAAGAAGTTTTTATTGAACAACCTGAAGGATTTGTTGAAGGAGAGAATAAAGATCATGTATATAAACTGAACAAAGCTTTATATGGTCTGAAACAAGCACCTAGAGCATGGTATGAAATATTGTACTCTTATTTAATCAAGATTGGTTTTGTAAGAACAATTGAAAACAACAATATGTACATGAAGAATGATGAAAATGGAATACTGATCTCAGCCATATTTGTTGACGATATTATCTTTTGTGGAAATGACTCTTTATGCAAGAAATTTGGAAATTAAATGAGCAAAGAATTTGAGATGTCATTAATCGGTGAGATAAAGTATTTTATAGGTCTACAGATACTACAAATGAAAGATGAGATTTTCATTACTCAATCCAAGTACATAAAGGAAATCTTGAAGAAATTTGGAATGGAGGATTCAAAACCAGTATGTACTCCTATGACTATCAACTGTAAACTATCAAATAATGATGAATCTGCATATGTTGATGAGACACTTTACCGATCTATGATTGGAAAGTTGCAATATGTAGTTCATAGTAGGCCAGATATAGCACATGCAATAGGTATAGTTGCAAGATTTTCTACAGATCCCAAGGAAACACACATGACAACAATCAAGAGAATTTTTAGATACTTGAAAGGCACTGATGATTATGGCTTAGTATATCAGAAGGGAAATGACTTTGATTTAAAAGTTTATACTGATGTTGATTGGGCAGGCAACATAAATGATAGGAAAAGCACAAGTGGTGGAGCTTTCTTTTTAGGAGAAAGAATAGTGAGTTGGCTTAGCAAGAAACAAGGATTTATTTCACAGTCAACAGCAGAAGCTGAATATGTTGCTGCAACATTGAATTGTACCAATATAGCATGGATGAAACAACTGTTGGAAGGCATAAATGAGAAAGTTACCAAGCTAGTAACTATATTCTATGATAATACTAGTGCCGTTAACATTTCAAAGATTCATGTTATGCACTCTAAGACAAAGCACATCTCTATCAAATATCATTATCTTAGAGAATAAGTTCAAGAGAAGAAAGTGGTGTTGGAGTATGTTAGCTCAAAGGAACAAATAGCAGATATTTTCACCAAGTCACTACCAAGGAACACTTTTGACTATCTTAGAAGTAAGTTAGGGGTCCTACCCCTATCTTCTACTCACTGAACGAGTTCGATGAAAGCATCAATTTGATGACTCTAAAGAATACCTTTTAGGAGTTGATGCTAATTTACACACTTTAGGATGTTTTCTAAAGGTGTGGAGGAAACAAAAATAGGAACGGGATTTGAAAACAAAATGCTCTAATCAAGACTAAGTTGATACTGAACAACAAAGGAATTACTTCACACGGGAAGAAATTATGTATTAGTTTTCTTTTGGCATTGTTGTCAAAGGGGGAGAAGACTAATGTATGGGGGAGAAGACTAATGATAGGAGGAAAGCATTTCAGTAATCAGAGCAATCTGAATTCAAATCTTTTAGGTCAAATCAATTGGTTTTGCCATCAATGCCAAAGGGGGAGATTGTTGGCATTATAACAAACAATCAGAGATTGTTGGCATTATAACAAACAATCAGAGATTGTTGGCATTTCAATTAGGATATTGAGAAGGTTGTTGATAATTATGGATATAATTGATTAAGGATGTTTACTATCTTCACAATATAATTTTGTCATTGATGTCAAGAAATTGATTTTCTAATTTAGTGTGATGTTGCCATATCTTAAGAAGTATGTTTTGAAGATAATTAAGATGTCGGTAAATGACACATAATGAATGTGATGAATAAGGGGAGGAATAAGTTAGTCAATGGGCAACTATTACTGAGTTAGACAATGATGAGATCATGTTGTTTAGATTGTTTTGATATCCTACATATGCTATTGTTTGTAAGGTTAATACTATACTATGTTACCGAGTAAGGAACCTAGTCGGTAAACCCTAAGGTTATCGCTATCGGTTAATGAAGGCAGAATGTCTACCGAGTGAAGTTTAGTATTTACCGAGTTCAACCGAGTAATAACAAAATGCATTGGATGAATACATGCATTATTTAATGATGGAAGCTGATGAGTTGGTTATGACTAAATGATTGATACAACATGTATGAAGTTTGTTAAGGATCTATGGCAATGGAAGATCGACAAGAAGATCTACAACTCAGATTGAACCGCAATACCTTAGCACAAGTTCCAAGAAATGTATGCAAGTTCCAAGGTGAGGTAAAACATTTTCTGATCGAAGGATACATTGAACCTGGTCAAGATTGAAGATCTGATGGCTATGATTGATCATGGGAAATGTGATCAAAGAGATTAAGCAGTTAGCGAATTGTTTATAAATAAGGAACTGTTGATAAACAATGTATGTGTGCAAGTGTAAGAACAAGGATGCTACATAGTGATTACCAAGCACATAAGCTTGAAGACCTGTTTGAATAACAGAGTAAGGAGCCCAGCAAAGGGACAAGCTAAGTCCTATGACTAGATTGTATTGAGAAAATAAGAATCTACTTTAGTATTTTAGATGCAAAGTTGCAGACATACTCATTACTGTTATTTATTTGTAAGTGACAAAAAATCTCTTAACCGAGTGGACTTAACAGTCTTATTTGTAAATCCTCTAGCAAGGTGAAATTCTGATTGAGTGTTTGAAACCCTTTAACAAGGTCACCTCTAACAAGGTGAAGATCCTAACAGATTTGAGGGAAATCCCTTAACCGGGTCACATCTAGCAATGTGTTTGTAATCTTTAACAGGATTTGCTTTCAACCGAGCATACTCTAGAAGAGTATATTTCTTAGTGGGTCCGAAATCCCACAGTGGTTTTCCCCTATTTGGCTTTCCACGTTAAATCTGGTGTTATGAGTGTTGTTATGATTATGTGTTCTTAAGCTTGCATGTTTTATAGTTTTGGTTACATATATCTGTTAAAGCTTCCAAGGTTGAATCTATTGAATATATTGAAGATTAAGTTTGTATGATTCACCCCCCCTCTCATCTTATTAACAATTGGCATCAAAGTTATCACTCAGTTGTTACTCGGTTAATACTGAACTTCACTTGGTAGACATTCTGCCTTCTTTAACCGATATCGATAGCCTTAGGGTTTACCGACTAGGTACCTTAGGGTTTACCAACTAGGTTCTTTGCTCGGTGACACAGTACAGTATTAAACTTATAATCAATAACAATCAAAACAACATGATCTCATCATTGTCTAACTCGGTAATAGTTGCCCATTGAATAAATTATTATTCCCCTTCATTATCACATTCTTTCTATGTCACTTACCGACCTCTTAATACTCATCAAAACATACTGCTCAAGATATGGCAACATCATACTGAATCAGAAAATCAATTTCTTGACATCAATGACAAAATAATATTATTAAGACAGTAATAATCCTTCTTCAGTTATATCAATAATCTTCCAACAACCTTCTCAATATCCTTATGGAAATACCAACAATCTCCTTTCTATTGTAATGCCAACATCTAGTCGGATTGACATGTGTTGATTCATCCTTCAAAGATAATTTATTAGTTGTAGTCATAGGTGTGCTTACCAGTTTACAGTTTTCCATGCCAAATTTCTTTAGTAATTCCTTCAAGTACTTAGATTGACATAGGAATATACCTTTATCGGTCTGTGAAGTCTGTAATCCTAAAAAGAATTTTATCTCTCCAATCATAGACATTTCAAATTCTTGCTGCATTTTGTTAGAAAAGTCTTTGCACAATCCATCTTCTCCTCCAAAGATTATATCAACAACCAAAACTTCAATAACCAAGATGTCATCATTAGTCACTTTGTAGTATAGATTGTTGTTAGCATTACCTTTAGTGTATCCAAGCTTCAAAAGATATTTGTCCAATCTAGCATACCAAACTCTAGGAGCTTGTTTCAATCCATATAAAGCTTTCCTTAACCTGCAAACCATGTCTTTGTTATCTGTCAAAGATAAACCATCAGGTTGTTCAATATAAACTTCTTCTTCAAGATCTCCATTCATAAATGTACATTTAACATCCATTTGATATACTTTTTAGTTCTTGTGTGCTGCAAAAGCCAATAAAAGTCTGACTGCCTTAATTTTAGCTACCGGTGCAAAGGTTTCATTGTAATCAATTCCTTCTTTCTGTTAATATCCCTTACACACTAATCTTACTTTGTTTTTTATTACCTTACCATCTTCATTAAGTTTATTTCTGAAAACCCATTTAATTCCAATTACATTTTTGTCTTTAAGCCAGGGAACTAATGACCAAGTGTTATTCCTTTCAATTTGCTCCAATTCATCTTCCATAGCTTTAATCCAATATTTATCTTCACATGCCTCATTAATTGGTGTAGGTTCAATTTGAGAAATAAGACATACCTCTTCATTTGCCAATCTTCCTCTAGTCATAACTCCTTGAAATTTGTTTCCAATTATCTGATTTTTAGAATGATTCAGTCTTACATACCGGGGTGTTTTTACTTGTTGTTGTTCTTCAATAACTATTGAATCTCCAGATGATGTCGGTGTAACTGGATCACCATTTTGTACCAGTGTATTCACAGTAGGTTCATTTATGATTATCTCAGAGTCTGTGTACCTTGAATTTCCTCTAAACTGTTCATCAATCTTCACATTCGCACTCTCAACAATTTTCTGCAATCTCTTGTTAAAACATCTATATGCCTCGCTCTTAGATGAATAACCAAGAAATATTCCTTCATCACTTCTAGGATCAAATTTGCTAATATACTCATCTCTTCTAATATAGAATTTACTTCCAAATATTCGGAAATATTTAAGAGTAGGAGTATTACCAAACCATAGTTCATGAGGGGTCTTACCGGTTTCACCTCTGATGTGAACTCTATTGAATGCATAAACTATTGTATTGACCACTTCTTTCCAGTATATATGAGGTAGATTTGCTTCTAATATCATACTTTTGGCTGCATCCAAGATAGTTTTGTTTTTCCTTTCCACAACTCCATTATGCTAGGGTGTCCAGGGTGCTGATAACTGACTTCTAATCCCATTCACTTCACAGAATGTATTAAACTCCTTAGATGTGAATTCATCTCCTTCATCTTGTTAGGCCCAATATAGAAAGCTAATGTACTGAGAGGGGAGGGACAGTACTCCAAAACTTTTCTTTTGTAATAACCTTACTGTTATGCATAAACAAAATAAAACTATAATCAACAGATAACAATCATACATGATTCACTCCATAACACATATATTTTGGTCACGCAGAAACTCTTGGTTAGAGAGAAAAACTACGGTGGGGATGGCACCCACAACTTCACTACTGCAATAATAAAGAATGCTTGATTAGAGCTACATTTAGATATTTCTGATAGCTTACCTTGTTAGGAGTATTAAGATCAGTTAGATCTACCTTACTAAAGGATTTTTACAACACTATATAAGTATAGCACCTGGTTAAAGGATTTACAATTTATAGACTTGGTTAGAGTCTTTTACCCTGTTAAAGGTTTCTCTTACAACTTCAAAATATTACAATATAATCATTACAAATATCTGCAACTTTACATCTAAAATGTTAAAGCAGATTCTATGTGCTCTGAATAAGATTACCTAGCTTGTAGCATACCTTGGTAACCCATAATGAAATTCGGTAAACCCTTCTGTTTACTCTATTCTTCGATTGTTCACTGATAACCTTCTTGGTGACCTCTCTGTGTCTCTATAACAGTCTTCCTTCATGCATACACACTTCTATCTCATTGCATCTCTTATTACATCATATCATGTCATATATCTAACCCTAGAATCATGTTGTATATATAGATCTCTTATAGCGGTGATCTGATTCATTGCTTCAATCTTGCAAAAAGATTCTTTGAATGAATAACTAAACAAAATATCTCATAGGTAAGATTGGCCTTGTAATCATACACAATCTCATAGTACAATTTCCAATGCAAAAACGGTTAGATGTGCCTCGATCTTGTAATACATTTTCATGTGCATGTCCAGGTTCAATGTATCTAGTAAAATGTTTCACTCAGTGAATATCAACTGGGTGAGTTAACTTTACCACTTGGTAGCCATGAACCTTTACTCGGTAAACAGCTCGGTGAATACTGTGTTTTGTGACTGCTTTCTTCAGTAACTAACTAGACTGTTCATACCGACTTCTCTGTGTGTACCGACTACATGATTTGATAATACTAACCGACTAGAATATAGTATGACTTTGGATATGAAACTAATGGCAATTTGATAAGTAGTAACAATCTCCCCTTTTGACATTAGTTGAGATGTTTGACAAAAACTACTTACAAAGTCATAACTCAAAAAACTATATACTTGACAAAATGACTATACTTGACAATATGTACATTAGTCAATAGTATATGTAGATATACTCCCCTTATCATTATCCTGTACATAGCTCTGAATTTTGCATGTTCGGTTCTGTTCTGTACTTGTGTGCTCTGAATGCTCTATATATTTTGCTCGGTATATTCCCCTTGTATACAATACTCAAAAATTGTGTTATCAAAATTGTACTACTCTCCAAGTGTAGAATTACTCCCCCTTTGCTGGGCTTTCCTCTGTGTAGTAACATAATATTACTCCCCCTTTTTGACAAACATTAAAAACTTAATTTGCATCCGGAGGTGGTAACTGATAAAAAATAGTCTTATACTTGGTCCGGGCGTTAGTGAGGGTGACTGAGAGTGAGTCCTTGAGACTTTCCATTAATGAGTTCTGTGCTTGAATATCAGATAAGAGTGATATCAAGCCATCAAGAGTGCTTCCCTCTTGGGTAGTTGATAAGCTTGTAGCTTGGTTGAGCTGCTCTTGGATTGATGAGAGATGAGGAAGGAATAATTTTTGAAGGGTCATTATATCCATCCTAATTTTATGCTCTTCATTCCTTAGTTCTAACTGTTGAGCCATGAGCTGTTGTATCTTTTTGTAAAAATGTTGAACTGAATTAGGCTTAATGGTCAACTTGGATGAGAGATCAGTGATCTCTTTCTCAATTGCATCAGTTTTATTTTTTCTGTCTTTAATAAATAAAGAAAAAGTACACAATTTCTGGAATAAATAAAGAATGTACTTGAGTTGAGGGGACAACTCAGCAATGAATTTGACAAGTTTTACCTTGCCAACAGCAATTGATTTTTGGACTTCCTCTATCATTTTTGCTGTGAGCTCTTTATCCTTGAGCTTGCTTAGGTATTTGGATGCATCAACTCTAGATGTTTCAATCTGATTAAGGAGTTCATCCAACTGAATATGGATGGCTGCATCAGTTGACACTGTTGCTGATGGTAGCATTTCTGTGAGCAGTGTCCTAACCTTTTGAAGTACCTCGTTCTTTTTTTGTATAGCCAGTTGTTTCTCCTATTCAGCCTTTGCTTTGCATATTTCACCGAATTCAGTGAGTGCTTGCCCTTTTAATTTGGAGATGTCGACATTGGGCAACACGATCTATTTAGATAAGTCAAATTTAAAACCATGCTTTCTCACCTTCTTCTCTTATCCTTTTGCCTGGGGCACTAAGACAAGTGCTTGTGAGGCTTGATGTCCCTCGGTAGGTTGCTCGGTAGATGCAACACTTTGCACTATTCCTGTAGCAGTTGCAGTGTCTTTGGATGGCTCGGTGATAGGGGTCTCTGCTGTAATATTTGCTATGCTTGTCTGTGCTTGAGACAATTGATATTTTGTTGTGTTTGCTGCAGCTTCAGACTTATTAATTGTATCTTTTGCAACTTCAAATTTGTTACCTTCAGTAACTTGTTCGGTGTCCTTGGGAGCTTCGGTTGGGACTGTTGGCTTCACCGGCAGATAAGGCTGAACTTGTTCTAAGACATATTCACTAGACACAAGTTTTGTATAAGTGGTGCCTGTTGGAACCCTAAAATTTGCAATTTTTAGAATTCCAAATTCCAATAGAAGGAGCAAGAAAAATTCTAAATATATATATACATATATATATATATATATATTGAATAGGTACAAGTAATATATTTTATATTTGTTGCACAATATGAAACCATAACATAAACACAATAATGGGCATAAAAAATGGAGTGTGAAGCACCAAAGGGGGTATTTACATCATTTAAAGACCATTTATCCATTATATACCCATAAAATAGCCTTAAAATACCTCTAATATGCCTAAACAACTTGTAAAGTGACAATTAATTACATAAACTAAGGCAATTTCGGGATTTGGAATTATTTTTATTTAAAAGGGGGGTGTCTTTTCACCCAAAGGGGTATGAAAACCATTCAAACACATATATATGTGTGATGTAAAATGTAAAAAGAAAAAGAGAAAAATAGATATAGAAGAGGTGGAGGCAATTTTGTACTTTAAAACTTTTTATCAAAAATAACCAGTTGCATTTTCTTTCTCATATGTGTTGAGAGTTAACATATTTTTAGAAGGCAGTTGCTTGTGATATTATCTAAAGGAGATAAGGGTTTTTGTGTTCTTCCAGTGAAATTTTGTGTTTCATATTGTAGATTTGGATTAAAAAAAGATTTACTTGTGAATTGTAATTGTTCCATGTATTTCTTCCTTGGATGGTCTCTTAAAGTTAGGGTTAAATTCATTCAAGCGGTTTACAATATAGACATTGAAGTAGAGCTCATAAGAAACAGTAACTGACAGACTCGCCGAGAGGGGGTGGGTTTAAAAACTATCTCATAAGTTTACACAATAAGTCCTGAAGAAATATAAGACTCTGTAGCCCAAATAAGAGGAAAGGCACTGATCATTTGTAAACAAACCCTTTAACCATACCAGTTACCCTTTACTTTTAAGCATTAGGATTAGTAGAGTAGGTATAGTAGGTAATTTAGCCAAAGTGTAACATATATACTTTTGTAAGATACATAGATCAATACACACATCTGAAGTCAGTCTATTTAAGAAACTTATGCCATTCTGAGACTAGGAGACATTAGATTAAGACACTAAATCTGCTATAAAAAGCATTAGTTGAAGGAACAACTAGTGAGTAGGTATACCCGCCTAGGTCCTGCAGAGCCTAAAGTGAGAGAGTTAGTAACCAAATAGGTTCACTCTATAAGCTGGCCAAGTCAATTGGAGGGTTTGATCATAGGAGTTGGCATTTCCTTAGAACCTATCCAATCTGTTGATTTGAGACCCAACAGTGCCTTCAATCATTTCTTGCTCCAGTGCAGATTCATCCATTACATCTTCATCAATTTGTATTGTGTCAACCAAGTTTGGACCTTGCTCGGTGACATCAACAATTTTAATTTGAGATTGTTCACCGACATCCTTTTGTTTGAAGATCGCCTGCCACTTGGCCTTAGTCTCATTCTCCACATCAATATATAGCCCATTCATCAATTTTAAGGCTCTCTATTTCAAAAGAAATTTTGAATTGTATGTGGACAAATGCTCCTTGATTTCAGCTATGGACATGTCAAGAAATAAATGGACATGACTTCTTTCTCTTATTTGTCTCTCTAAATCCATTGCATATTTCCATCTGTTATCAATATGTGAGTAGAGTTCACTCGGAAGTGACTTTGCTAGTTCTAATGGTGCTAACCGAAACTTCAGAAGTGTACATATGACAGCTTCTTCAATCCGTCATTTCTCATCATTGTTCCTAGACTCATACTTAACATATTTGAATCTTGCAAATCCACCGTATTCCTTAAGATTGGCACAAAAGTTTTCAACACTGTGAATGTTTGCCTTTTTGCTCTTCACAATCTGGAATTTGTTAGCATCATCAGACTCTGTAGCACTCGACTCTTTTGCCAAAATGAGTCTCCAAGTAGATTTCTTGTAAGTCTTTGTTACCTTAGGAATAGAAATAGTCTTTTGTTTCTTGCTCGGTGATGCAACTGATGCTCTAGTGTTGGGTCTCTTTGTTGGTGGAGTCGGCAGGGCCTTTGTTATGTCCTGTTTCTTTCTTTTTAGAACTTTTCCCTTTGGCAACTCTGTGCTCAATGTTATTACAGCCTCCTGTGCTTCTGATTCTTCCTCGGTAATGGCAAGATTGCCTTTGACAGGTGTAGATGAGGATTCTTCTCTGAATTTCTCAGATAAAGCTTTTATCATCTTTGTAACTTTCCTTGTAGCCTTAGGAACTACAATTCTCATTTTTACTTTCTCCTTCACCTCTTCATAGGTTCCATACCTTAGTTCAGTTGCATGCCTTGGCAATGATATCTAGGCATCAATTTGTTGTTGTGTGATATCATAATCAATTTCATAACCCATTGGTTGCAACGACTGAATCCTCGGGACAACAACATTTACATAGCAATAATCAGTGTCAACTTCAAAACATATATTGTCCTTGTATTTTTTGACCAGTTGTGGTGGGATCCTGTACCTGTTGTGCATTTTCTCTTGGAATTTGCTAAAGTAATCATCCATGACATCATTAAAGTCATCTCCTAACTTCTTGATGTAATCATTGATCTGATGGGTGATAGGTCGGTGTAGCTCCCATACTACTTTACCGACTGAGGGAAAGAACTTTTCAAAATAGAAAAACATATAGACAAGTAGTGAACCGAACTTGAGTGTGTTTGCTGAGTTGTTCTTCTTCAGCTTCCTTATTGTGTTCAGGTTCTCAAATAAGTTCTTTAGTAGCACTTCACATACATCTACTTTCATTCCCTTCTTTACTATTTTGTAGGCCAGGTCCACTGCAGCACATGGTACACTATTATACCTTGCAGATTGGAAGAAATAGTAACCAATGACTCTGATTGCAAATTTTAGTTCAGCATCAGTGACATTAATCAATTTCAGTCCTCGGTAATCGGATTCTACTCCGGTTAGATTGATTAGCTCCTTTTGTGATATCATTTTTTGTGCACGAGCATGATCGTAGATGAGATATCCGGTGATCAGGTGAATGACTTGCTTCGTGATCTTGAATGGTTGCTCTTGTAGCCACATGAAATCATCATGTACTCTGCTCAATACAAACTTAACCCATTAGGGTTTGAACACATGAGGATAGACTAGGGCTTTAGTTAATCCCTTGATTCTGATATGTTCAAATTTACTATCCAGTTTGCCGTCAGTGCACAGTTCATCATATGTGTCACTAATCTCTACATGACCGAGTTCCTCAACACGACACTTGGTAAAGAATCTGACATCTTCTACCAATAAGACTCAATCCGGGATGAGTGAAAATCCAGTTTTATCATCCGATTCTGAGGCGACTTTAGGAGTTAGGGAATACTTCAGAGATGGCTTCTCTACATTTTGGACAACTACAGGGTCTTGGATCTTGGGTGCCATGGTAGATCTCGAGTAAAATTTGACAGGTTATCCTTAGGGTTTACAAGTGACTTACTCTTCACACTCGGTAGACACTAGCAATTTGACTAGATCATAAACTAGCTAAACAATGTGAATAGATTGATGTAAATACCTTGAAATTCACTCTGAATGAAGTTTGGTCCCTTTGATTCACTCTGCTCTGCTTCTCAAAAACTTGGGTGAATAATAATGACCGCAAAAACACTTTTAAGTACTCAAAAATACCTTATCGGGCTCCGTGCAAGTTAGGTCAAGATATTAAATGCACTCGGTTCACCTTTTACCAATTTACTTCATTTTCTATTTTCACCAAGTATCCAACTTTGCTTTGTTAACCGACTTGACAGGTTTCCTGTATACACCGACTTGACAGGTTTCCTGTATAGTTTGCAAACTTTTCTAATTGCATCTTAACTATGCAGATTTTGAATTTTGTTCATGATAAAATAGGAACTGTTATGATTTAACTTTTAAAGAATGCAGTCCCTTCATACCTTTTCTTGACCAATTTGAAATAGGTGCACCTAACTCGGTAGGTAAGGTGTTTTCTTCATCAAACATAATTTCTTTCTTTTTCCAAATCATCTTGAATTTTTCTTTTATCTCCTTAGTGTCTCTTCTCGGTTGATCTCTGCAATCTCCAGCTAAATGTCTAGCTTTGTGACAATGAAAACATGCCATATCGGGATTTCTCCATGATCTCCGGTTGTTCATTCCAAACCTTATAAAATAGTTGGCACTTATATGTCCATATCTTCCACAACATTTGCACCATATCCTTGTATTGTAATCCCATGGTACTGCTGCATATTGTTGGTAAGAATCTGTGTAAGTTCGGTAACCTCCAGTGTTTTCTCGGTGTGGATACTTCATGTAGTTCTTTTGCTTAAACAAGCACTTCTCGGTACCATGTCCATATCTATTGCAGTTTTTACAAAACCCTTTGAATTTTGCCTTCTGATGGTTGTTAATAGACTTTGTCCTACATTGATTAGGTATGTGACCATATTTTTTGCAATTATAACAATATCCATTGGACTTAGAGATATTCGGTTGCTTACCTTTTCTGATCTAGCATATGTTGGCAGTATGACCTTGATTTCCATAGTAGTAGCAAATAGGATTCTGCCTTTTGATGTTATTTCTTTTTCCAGGTTGTTTTGATGATTCTCCTCTCTCGATAGTATTAATTCCTTTCTCGGTAGAGTCTTTTCCTTTGTAACTGAGTCCTCCATCTTTGTAGAGTCTTCTTGTATTCAGTTGCTCGTCCAACATCTTTGATGCTTCATAACTTTTCTCCAATGATTCTTTGGATTTCTTTTCTGTTTCAAGTTCACTAGTCAACCTTGATACTTCAAGTTTCAATGATTGATTTTCATCATTCTTCATAATTGCTTCATGATGAGCATAACCTAGTTGATCTATCATATTTTGTTGAATACCAGTTAACCTTATGATTTCATCGTCCTTATCAAATACTAGAGCTTCAAGTTGTTGTTTCTCTCTTTGTAGATCTCTTGCTTTATCCTCAGCTCTCCTTAATGCATCTAGATATTCAGTCATTTGTGTACTGAAATGTTCATGTTCTCTTTTAATTGCTTTTAGTTGATCAGCCAATTCTTTGTTCTTTTCTTTCAACATTCCAATCATTTCTTCAGTTTCTTCAGATATACTGTTCTCAAATGATGTCTCGATTTGTTCCACTAGCTCTTGAGAATCCTGCAAGTCATCAGATAATCTTCTCCTTACTTTCAGAGATTTTTGCATTTGCCTCTGCATGTCTGCAATCACTTGATTTGCATTATCCAGCTCTTCTTGAAGATGCACAATCTTTCGAGATTGTATGTAGCCTTCCATTGCTAAGATCTTTCTCTTTAGGTGGTTAAAACCTTTTCCAAGATTTAAGCTCTGATAACAATTATTAGGCCCAATATAGAAAGCTAATGTACTTAGAGGGGTGGGGTGAATCAGTACTCCAAAACTTTTCTTTTGTAATAACCTTACTGTTATGCATAAATAGAATAAAACTATAATCAACAGATAACAATCATACATGATTCACTCCATACCACATATATTTTGGTCACGCAGAAACTCTTGGTTATAGAGAAAAACTACGATGGGGATGGCACCCACAACTTCACTACTGCAATAATAAAGAATGCTCGGTTAGATCTACATTTAGCTATTTCTGATAGCTTACCCTGTTAGGAGTATTAAGATCAGTTAGATCTACCTTACTAAAGGATTTTTACAACACTATATAAGTGTAACACCTAGTTAAAGGATTTACAATTTATAGACTTGGTTAGAGTCTTTTACCCTGTTAAAGGTTTCTCTTACAACTTCAAAATATTACAATATAATCATTACAAATATCTACAACTTTACATCTGAAATGTTAAAGCAGATTCTATGTGCTCTGAATAAGATTACCTAGCTTGTAGCATACCTCGGTAACCCATAATAAAACTTAGCAAACCCTTCTGTTTACTCTATTCTTTGACTGTTCACTGATAACCTTCTCGGTGACCTCTCTATGTCTCTGTAATAGTCTTCCTTCATGCATACACACTTCTATTTCATTGCATCTCTTATCACATCATATCATGTCATATATCTAACCCTAGAATCATGCTGTATATATAGATCTCTTACAGCGGTGATCTGATTCATTGCTTCGATCTTACAAAAAGATTCTTCGAATGAATAACTAAACAAAATATCTCATAGGTAAGATTGGCCTTGTAATCATACACAATCTCATAGTGCAATTTCCAATGCAAAAATGGTTAGATGTGCCTCGATCTTGTAACACATTTTCATGTGTATGTCCAGGTTCAATGTATCTAGTAAAATGTTTCACTCGATGAATATCAACTCGGTGAGTTAACTTTACCACTCGGTAGCCATGAACCTTTACTCGGTAAACAGCTCAGTGAATACTGTGTTTTGTGACTGCTTTGTTCAGTAACCGACTAGACTGTTCATACCGACTTCTCTGTGTGTACCGACTACATGATTTGGTAATACTAACCGACTAGAATATAGTATGACTTTGGATATGAAACTAATGGCAATTTGATAAGTAGTAACACATCTGATCTCAAAAATTTGATTTTCTTGTCGGTTTCATTTTCTACCATCACCTTGAATAGTTTGAATTTACCAAATGCTTCAAATTTCTCTGTGAGAAAAGTAACCTAACACATTCTAGAATAATCATCAATGATTAGCATAAAATACCTATCCCCTTGTATACTTCTAGTTCCTGATGGACCACATAAATAAGTATGAATTAAATCAAGAACATTGTTAGACTTCTTCAGAATACTCTTGAAAGTTTCTCTAACTTGCTTTCCAAATTGACATTTCTTACATACCGGATTGTGAGGTTTAACAATCTTAGGTAAATCTCTTACCACCTTAGTTGTACTGATTTTCACAATGCAATCAAAATTTACATGACAAAGTCTCTTATGCCATAACCAACTTTCATCAATATGTGCAATTAAACATGCTTTCTCATTGTTGTTCAAATGAAAGATATTACCTCTAGTCTGATTACCAACTGCAATTTCCAAACCTTTTATGTTTAAGATTTTGCATTGTAACTGAAATCCTTTCTTAACTAATTGACCAACACTCAAAAGATTATGCTTCAAACCTTCAACATAGTAAACATTATCAGTATTGTGCTTACCATCAAAAGATATAGTGTCATTTCCTTTTATCAAACAAGCTTTATCACCAAATCTTACTAGACCTCCATTGTATTCTTGAAAGGTTAAGAATTTACTCTTATCACAAGTTATGTGATGTGAACATCCTGAATCAATAATCCATTCATCCTTATCTTCAACTTTAGTTGCTAGGGCCTGCTCTATACTCTTATCACCAGTCATGTGATGTGAACATCTTGAATCAATAATCCATTCATCCTTATCTTCAACTTTAGCTGCTAGGAATAGTAGGTGCCAGTTGATCTTTTGTTATAGCAACAAAAGCCCATCCATTGTTTGTCAGATCCTCATCAAAATCATCAGTAACTCCTTCATTAGCATAATAACAATATTTGTCTCTATTCTTCTTAAACTTGTATTTCTGATAGTCAGGGTTAGGCTTATATGTTCTTTTAGCTTCTTCTATTAATATTGCATGTCTATTAGGACATCTAGAAGCCATATGACCAATCTTACTACAGTTAAAATATTTAAAGGGTGCTTTACCTTCATACTTACTTCCAATTGGACCTTTAGGCATTTTCCTTGAAAATAGTGCTTCAAGTTCTTCATTTTCTCTCCTGCTTTCTTCAAGTTCTCTTGCATAGAAGGCTTTCCCATCAGATTTATTAAATGATGATAATGATGTTGCAGATGATGATGATGCCTTGAAAGCTAGATCTGTCTTAATAGTAGTAACAAGACCAAATTCCTCAAGCTCAAAAGCTGAAAGTTTTCCAACCAAAGTGTCTCTAGATATTGATGCATTAGGAATTGTTCTCAATTCATTTATAGCAATAACTTTCATTTTATATGCCGCTGGAAAAGCTCTTAAAACTTTAGAAACAATCTCATCTTCACTTAAGGTTCCTCCACAACATTGTATACCCAAAACAATTTCATTTACTCTTTCCATAAAAGCAGAAATTCTTTCTTCTTCTTCCATTTTCAGATTTTCATACCTAACTCGGAATCATTCAAGTTTTGCAATTTTGACTGTGGAATCTCCTTCATTCAATGTTTCCAGTTTGTCCCAAATAGCTTTAGCAGTAGATCTGTCTGACAATCCCATGACTTGTTGATCTGATAATGCGCTCAAAAGTGCTTCTCTTCCTTTGTAATCATTTTCCTCATCTTTAGCCAAGTTAGGTGGAATAGGTTGACCTTGAGTAGGAGCAGTATAGCCATTCTTTGTAACATCCCATATGTCCTTCCCAATGCAATTCAAATGTGTCTCCATCCTAATCTTCCATATGCCATAGTTTGTTTCATCAAGTTTTGGACTGTCCTTCCTATAATAGCTAGAAGACATTGGATCTCCTCAACGTGTTAAACTTCTGAAAAAAGAGGACTAGACTCTGATACCAATTGTTAGGTCCTGGAGACAACTGAGAGGGGGAGGTGAATGAGTTGTCCAATAAATTCAACCAAAATTAACTTAACCAAAACTTAATGCTTAATACCGGTAAACCAAACTTTATGCCAGTAGACAGTTTTATCAGTTAATTGCAGTATCGGTAAAGATTAATGCATGAAATAGAAAGACAATAACATCCACTACACATAACACGAATATTTGTACGTGGAAATGCTATAAGGGGAAAAACCATGGTGGGAAGCCTTACCCACAATCAACTGGTACTACTGTAGATAGTATGTGTGTATAATATGGATTATGCACATGCAGAAAGGCCAGCTGCCTAGAGCTCACTGCTCATTCACAAAATGAGAGTCATACTGACTACAATTGGATGGTTAAATCCAATGATAATGTACTGCATAAAATAGCATCTTCATATGTTGGATTCAGTACCGGTTTAGTTCTAATTGCCTTCACAAAAACCTTCCTTCAACCTTCAAATGATGGCTGCATGTATAGCTCTGCTTATTTTCGCATATACCTTATTACAATTCTTTTTCCCCAATCACATATCAATCTCACAAATGAGATCTTACATTTATACCATAACCTAAGACCAATTGAATAGGTCGGCTCACTAAAAGATATTACAATAAAATAAATTACAAATAAATCAATATCCGATGCATGATGTCGACTCAAATGCATTTACAATAATAATAAATCATCGCCATAATGTGTCGTGCTGATCTGGAATAGATATGCTTGCCGGTGCATATCCTGGACCTATTTGCTGGTAACAACAAATATGCAAACCCGAATAAACAAATAACCAAATCGCCAAAACCAAGTCATCGAATAGTGTCTTTGACATAACCAAGTAGTCTCCAAGTCATTCCAAGTGCCGATGAACAATATAATCTGGCGGTGAACCAAATGTCGGTGATTGTGCATAAGTCTCTGACTTGCCGATGAACATAACCAAAGATCTCCCAGTGTTGATAAGTGTTCACAAGTGATGACCGGTGTTGACATCAATGACAAAACCATATCAACATATCCAAAATACCAACAATGTCCGTGTGTGTGTGTGTGTGTGTGTATATGTATGTATGTATGTATGTATGTATGTATTATGTGTGTGTGTGTGTGTGTGTGCATGCATGTATGTATGTATGTATGTATGTACGGATATATATAAATTATTAATTAATTATTAACCTAAAAAAATGGTTTACAAATTAATAATTAAAAACCAATTTATATATATTCTTGTTTATGTTTGATTGATTGTTTATTTTTTAGCTCTTTGTTTTTGTCTTATATATTTTCTTTTAGTTTTTATTTTTTATTTTTTATTTTTCTATTTTGATTGTTATTTTTAACTTTATTTTTTCCTTGTATTTTATTTTTTATTTTTTGGTTTTTGTATTTCTTTCTCTTCTCTCTTATTTCATGTTTGGTATATTTGTGTGTCATACACACACTTTGCTTTATATATATATATACCTTTTTTGTATTCTATATTTGTCTGTTAATTGTTTTGGCTCTTTGTATTTATTTATTTTTTCATTTGTATGCTATTTTTTATTTATTCTTGTTTTTTTATTTTATTTGTCTAATTATTTTATACTATATATATATATATATCTTCTTATCTTTTTTCTTTTTTTCTTGTTGTGTTGTAGTTAGTGTTTTTTTCATTTTCATAGTCTATTGTACTTTTTCTTTCTTGTCGTGTCTTCCTTCTTTCCTTATTCTTTGTGCTACCTCCCTACCTCTTTTTAGCTCCTTTGGTCTGCTTCTTTCTGATTTTTACATGCTCTCTAGCTATTTTCATCCTGATGAGGGATCATGGAGTGGGATCTGAAACGTTGATGCAAAATATCATACACTACCGAATCTAGAAATAGTTGACTATCATGAGATTACTTGTTGTTATAACTTGTATTTTCATTAGTGGTAATCCCATATTATTTAGTATTGTATGATGGAACTTTTCTATATCCCACAAGTAAGACTACTAGAATTCAAATCTGTAAACTTTATTAGTGATGGTACTTTTCTTTGTGCTACCACCCTACCTCTTTTTAGCTCCCTTGGTCTGCTTCTTTCTCATTTTTACATGCTCTCTAACTATTTTCATCTTGATGATGGATCACAAAGTGTGATCTGAAACGTTGATGCAAAAAATCATACACAATCGAATCTAGAAATAGTTGACTATCATGAGATTACTTGTTGTTATAGCTTGGATTTTGATTAGTGGTAATCCCATATTATTTTGTATTTGTGTGATGGTAATTTTCAATATCCCACAAGTAAGACTACTAGAACTCAAATCTGTAATAATAATTATTAATTTGTAAACCATTTATTTAGGTTAATAATTAATTAATAATTCATATGTGTGTGTGTGAGAGAGAGAAAGAGAGAGAGTGAGTGTGTGTGTGTGTATTATGTGTGTGTATGTATGTATGTATGTATGTATGTATATATATGAATTATTAATTAATTATTAACCTAAATAAATGGTTTACAAATTAAGAATTAAAAACCTATTTATATGCATAGAAGAATGAAGCTAGAGTTGCAATGGCGGCAAGAAGAGGATGGCCACAGGGAGCAGTAGGGTTTCAAAGTAGGGATTTAGGAAATGGAAGATGGCGGCAAGGCTACACTGATTTTCAGCAAGCTCATCTAGGATAGACTAAAGGTGCCCATTGGCTCTCTCAACATTCAGATTTTGATATTAATCCCTTCACCAAAATTTTCAAAAATAAACCTTTTATCAAACCAGTTTCAAACTTACCTTCAGGGAAATAATGGTTGAATCATTTGGCATGTCTTGATGACATAAACAAGGCAGCTAATCAGAGATTCCAAGATCATTCAGATATCCTTGATATTTTCTCCAGTCGCCCAATTGTTCAACCGACTCACTCATTTCATCAAATATCTCACAAAGAACAAGGAAATCTGCAACATTATTTGAATTTCAACAACTATGATCGGGGAGAAAACAAATATGATCAGGGAGCATCATACAAACAAGGGGCTTGAAATGATTTTAGAGGACACAGAGATCATCGCCTGATTATTCAAAAAACATTTGGGCAGGAAAAAAAAATCAAAATCTTGTCAAACAGTTTCAACCCTTGAAAGCGTATTGGCCAAAACAAAAACAAGAACAACCTGTTTTTGATATTTGTAAAGAAACTCCATCTGCATCCCAACAATCCTTGCATAAGGGATGTTTAGTTGAAGGGGATAATGAAACAGATCTTCAGGGCAATCGTGGAGGTCCCTTCAATCCAAAATTTGCGCACCTTGTGTGGAGAAGAAAACAGGCCACTCTCAAGGAGGTGGAAACTCCTTTTCCCAAAATGGCTCCGGTAGAGAATGCTTTTATCATCAAGATCACTTTTCCTGAGCATATTCTCTCTCAGTCTGTTTCATTTCTCATAAATTTGGCTCTCATTGGTAAGTTTAGTTCATCGATCCCCTTTCAAACTTTACTTTTATGGGCTAATAGTCAATGGTCGGTTTTTCATGATCTTTTCTATATTGATGGCCATTCGGGGTTTTTTGTTGCTTGGTTTTCTTCACCTGAAGATAGAGATGTAGTTCATAAATTCAAAGGCTGGTTTTGTCAAGGGGTTGGTATTTTTACCTTGCCCTGGATTCCAAACTTTAAACTAGATGCTAATTTATGTAGATTTTACCCATACTGGATTTCTTTCCCGAGCTTTCCTTTGGAATATAGAGAACTGGAAATTATTGAGATCATGGCCAATCAACTAGGTATTTTTGTTTCTCATGATCTTATACCCTTTGAAGTAATTCAAAGAGATGTTAGAGTTTGCCTACTTTTTGACTCAAATAAAATCCTTCCAAGGCAAATCTTGGTCACATCAAAATGGGGTTTATGGTATCAACTAGGTATTGCACATGGAAATTTAATTTTGTGGATGCATCGAATTTGTATGTATGTATGGATTTGAATTTTTATGTGTATGTATGTGTATAGATTCATTTTTATAAATACATGTATGGATTTATTTATATATGGTCTTAAGGGACCTCTTAAGGGGTCTTAAGGGGATTTATGCAATGGGGTCATAGTGCATGTACATAGTTACACCTAGATCATAGTGCATGTATTTTGTGAATGCATAAATTGTTAAAGAAAAAATTGTGCATTGAATTTTTGTTTTATACTAAAATATATTTTGTGGAGGCATTGAATTTGTATATATGTATGGATTTGAATCTTTATGTCTATGTATGTGTATAGATTCATTTATATATACATGTACATATTCATTTATATGTGGTCTTGAGGTCATTTAAGGGGTCTTAAGGGGATTTATGCAATGCGGTCATAGTACATGTACATAGTTACACCTAGATCAAAGTGCATGTGTGAGTCACCTATAAATCATCTTTATGTATGGATTCATTTTTATTTACATGTATGTATGGATTTTAATTTTTATGTGTATGTTTGTGTATTGATTCAAATTTATATTTATATGTATGAATTCATTTATATGTGGTCTTAAGGGGTCTTAAGGGGATTTATGAGTGGGATACCAACTTGACCGCCACAGGAGGGTGCATGTGTGAATCACCTATAAATCATCTTTATGTATGTATGGATTTGAATTTTTATGTGTATGTATGTGTATTGATTCAAATTTATCTATGGATTTTAATTTTTAAGTGTATTTATGTGTATGGATTAATTTATATTTACACATGTATGGATTCATTTAATTATGTTGTCTTAAGGGGTCCTAAGGTGTTTTAAGGGGTCTTAAGGGGATTTTTGCAACACGGTCATAGTGAATGTTCCTAGTTACACCTAGATTGAATAGTGCATGTGTAACTCGCCTTTTTAAATCATCTTTACATGTATTGATTCATTTATATAAATACATCTATGGATTCATTTATATATGTTGTCTTAAGGGGTCTTAAGTGGATATTTGTGTTGAGGATATTTACATCTATGGATTTAATTTTATTTAAACATCTATGGATTAATGTATTTTTTATAATCTTGTATCTATTTCAATGTAATTTTAATGTATTTATTTACGTACCTTGATTATATTTATCATGCTTTTCATTCATGTAAAATTAATCTATTTAATTACATCTTAAGTATTTAATTAATTTTCAAAATTAATACATATTTAATTGCACCATAAGTATATTAATTACACCTCACTTTTGCAATTTGATAATTATAAGTTCATGATTGTTAAAAATGTTAAAAATGCTAACATCCTTAATAAGTACCAGAGCATAAAAAATAAACATCAATTAGCTTAAGAATGAATGACTAACATCGTATTACTAAGCATGTCATTTATGCAATATATATAAATATATATATATATATATATATATATATATATATATCATTTTAACTTTCAAAAACATAAGATATATATAAACACAAAGTAGTATGAAATGTCTAGATCTCTAGCACATACATACATGTACATATCATATTCTAAAATATGCATCTAGGAAATGTTGAGCTAAGAAAATAAATATATATAGATATATATAAAATATGTCTAGTACAATGTCCAGAAAATGTGTGCACATGCACATATATAAATAATGGGTCAGTCGGGGCCTTGTCCTAAACCATGTCCCGGTCCCTATACTTGCAATAGAGTACACATGAACTCATACATTAAACATTGATACTAGTAAATTTTTAAGAGTTATATTTATCTATCTAATCGAATTTGAAACATTCATACATGCAATTTATCTAATATAATTTGAAACAAAGATTAAGAACATACATATACATACGTTCTAGATAAACATACTTTAGGGTCTCTAACATCTCCACCACGTGCATGTAGGACTCTAGAACGTCTATGTGATGAAGAGATCAATCTGTGTGATACTCGCTCATCATGCAATGTTGATTTTTTATTAGATATAAATAACTTGGAATTAAGATCAATATCTATCCCTTTAAATAGAACTTAAAAACAAACAATTTAAATTTATATATACCTATGTCTTCTGATAAACAGGGTTAGTGGAAGTGTGCAAATATCCATACATGGATCCTAACAAAATTCCCTATAGTTCACAAATTATAATTAAATAATTAAAAAATTAAACATCTACAATCAAGTAGAGATAGTTTAAAATTATTATTTGTTTTTCAATTCATACCTGATTTGCAACATCTAATGCTCGTTCGATCTTGTTGATGTCATAATCATGCAAGGAGCCCATTGCAGCATCGCCCTCAATGTTTGACTCCATAAGCAGACTAGTGTACAACCCCCAAACACTAGTACCATGTGTTGTGGGATCAATAGATGTATGAATAGGAGGAGGTGTATCCTGGCCAATTGATGTATGTTGGGGAGAGGCAGTAGGATGTGCAGCAGCAACACACTGAGAATCTGTAGGCTCACCACCATGGATACAAGCAGTTGGTCTACCAAGTACACGTCTAACATATGTTGAGGGCTCCTCTAGAGAGATCCCATGCTCCATAGCAATAAATTGATATTCATCCAAGAGATCACTGGATAGACATGCGCTCATCTATCGTAAAGGATCTATATCACGTATGCGTGCAGCATCCATCAGCGATGGTAAGTCTATTCAAACATAGGGATCATAAATCTCTGATGCATCATCAGTTGTAGGAATCCTAGTATGAGAGTGTAGAAAATATCTACCCACATGATCTGATGTCATCTCGTCGACCTGTGTGTGGCTATGGTAGCAATACTGGAAAAAATATATTATCGAGTGTCATCTAGTGCACTATCTAGTGCACGTACCAATTCCAAACATTTTGGAATAACCAAAAGGTTTGGAGGAGTCAATGCCCACTTATTAGCGGGTTGTGGTGCATCTGCAAGAAAAATTGTGTAGCCAACATTATACCCCAAATGGAACTTTGCAAACAATTGTTTGCAGAAATAAAGGGCCAACTCATCCTTTTGGGGCCACATATGATGAGTGGCCAACCATCTAGGATATATAAATGGTGCCACTAGTACATCTGTGCACCTAGTAAGCATATAAGCCTTCACCCTACCCATGGACTGATAATGAGGGAACATGGTCTTCACATCAGTGATAGAAAACTTATCATTGATTGTTTCCCATTTTACGATACCACAAACACTACATGAAAGGGAACTATAGAATAAATTACTGTTAATCTCATCATATGGATTATAAGTGTCAACTACATCAATTTTATGACATAGCTCATCTCTAATGATCTCTCCCCTTTCCTTATTTATATGATTAGGGGTTTTTTCCAATGTGTTGTTAAAGTGATATAGAGCATGTTGTAATGTCTGTGTTGTCTGATCATAAATATGTTGCCTATTCTCAGCAGCTCTTGCAGACCTACATGATGTCTGCTCACTCCCTCCTAGATTAACACTAGGCTCAGATCCAGTGTTATGTGAACTAGGCTGATCAGACATGATGATAATAGGAAATGTATAGATATATCTGCATGTGCATGTATGTACATATGTATTACAATTTATATTAAAAAAAATTGTACTTAAAAATATAAACAATAACTATTTAATTTAAATTTTTAATCTAAAAATTGTAGAACAAAATAAAGTGCAATTTTTCAAAAAATATAGATGTCTAATTTACATACATTTTCATCATTTTAAACATATTTAAACATATATCAATAGACCTAGTGAAAGTTGTAGTTTGATACCATTATCTTCATAGTACCTAATGAGTTCCTCAGAAGTAAATTCACCACCTTGATTTATCCTCAGGAATTTTATCTTCTTACCGCTCTCTTTCTCAGCTAAGGCCTTGAATGCCTTGAACTTACCAAAAGCTTCAGTCTTATCCTTCATGAATGTGACCCACATCATCCTTGAGAAATCATCAGTGAGAATCATAAAATATCTGTCACCTTGAATTCTTTTTGTTCTTATCGGTCCACAAAGATCTGTATGAACCAAATCTAACAAGTGCTCCCCTAGAAAGGATTTTCTTTTGAAAGTTGAAGAAGTCATTTTTCCTAACTGACATTCTTGGCAAAGAGCATTAACTAGTTTGTCTAACTGAGGCAAACCTTTCACCGTCTTGGACTTCCTCACTTTAACAATGTTATCAAAGTTTATATGACAAAATCTCCTATGCCAAAGAATTAAGATGAAACAGGCTACCTTTAGTTTGTTTCCCGATTACAATCAATTCACCTTTGTTGTCAAATATTTTGCACATACCATTTTTAAAATCCAGTGGGTATCCTTTGTCATTGAGTTGTGCCACACTCAAAAGATTGTGCTTTAGTCCTTCAACCCAGTAGACATCATCTGCACTACTCTTCCCATTAAGAGAAATACCAACTTTACCTTTAACCATGCAGGGTGAGTCATTGCCAAATCTAACAACACCGCCATCAAATTATTTCAAGGAAAGAAATTTTCTCTGATCATCGGTCATATGATGTGAACAAACACTATTAATGATCCAATCATCAAAGTTATCCATCCTGGATACTAATGCCTTCTGGTCTGATATCTCTTCCCTAATAGCTACAAACACAATATCCTCACTAGCATCATCATTAGATTCTTCATCAGTGATACCACTATCAATAGCAATAATATAATCTCTCTTGCCTTTACCCTTATACTTCTTTAATTTATCTCTCTTGTGTTCATTTTCACCATTAGGACAATTAACCACTATGTAACCAATCTTGTTGCATGCAAAACATTTTAAAGGTAATTTACCTCTGTATTTACCAGTGCCTCTAGGCAACTGCTTTGCCAATAATGCTTCAAGCACCACTAAATTGTCTTCATCATCAGCATATCTATTGGATCTAGATTCATAACCATGACTAGTATCTCTACTTTTTCTCACAGATGGGTTAGAAACATAAGCTCTAAATGCATACTCGGATTTTTGTACACTACCATCATAACCGTTTAATTCAAAAGTAGTAAGCTTGCTAATGATGGAATCAAGAGTTACCTTAGTTTTGTCAATGGACTTCAGCTCCTAAATAGTTGTAACTCAAATAGCATAGACTGATAGCAAGGTTCTCAGTACTTTACTTATTACTATGGCATCTTCCACTTTCCCTCCTGCACTCTTAATTTCACCGACTATCTCGTTTATCCTTTGACCATACTATTGGATATTCACACCTTCAGACATCCTCATGTCATCAAACTTTCCTCTTAGACTCTCTTCTTTAGCAATCTTAACATGTTCATCACCACTATAAATCTCTTCAAGTTTTTTCCATACTTCATATGTAGTTTCAAGAACATGAACATCTACATATTCAACATCACATAGGGAACTGATAATAGCCTCCAACGCTTGATGATTTTCTTCTTGTTCTTTCTTCTCATCACCAATCAAAATTCCAGTAGGTGCAATATACTTAGTGTTGGTGTAAATAAATATTCATCATGGATATTATTACACTTTACTTAAGTTAACTTAGGATAATGCATGTCATCGTAGTTTGGATATGAGACACTTAGGGAAGTGTGCACATAGGGATA
Organism: Cryptomeria japonica; assembly: GCF_030272615.1. Classification (NCBI taxonomy): domain Eukaryota; kingdom Viridiplantae; phylum Streptophyta; class Pinopsida; order Cupressales; family Cupressaceae; genus Cryptomeria; species Cryptomeria japonica. Next base: position 532,327,044 of record NC_081414.1, read on the forward strand.
TAGCTTGTAGGAGAAAATCCACCTTTTGTGGTCTTATTGTGTTGTTACACTCCACATTCGGTGGGTCATCCACCTCTTGTGGAATATTATATTATTTCTCCTACCTACCCTTGTTTCTCATTGAGCCACATGTCATGATTGTGTGCTCATACATCCATATGGCCTTGCCTATATAAGAAGACTCATATTCATTGTATTGGTTAATCCAGTTGATAATTTTGTATATTGATGAGAAAACAGTTTGTTCTTGTCTTGCCAAGATCAAGGGCACAATGAAAAGTATAAAAGAGAGACAAAAGAATGACAAGAACAAATTGTATTCTCATCAATATATAAAATGATCAACTGGATTAACCAATACAATGAATATGAACTTGCTTATATAGGAAAGGTCATATGGATGTATGAGCACACAATCATGACATGTGGCTCAATGAAAAACAAGGGTAGATAATAAATACTAGGGGTAGGTAGGAGAAATAATATAATATTTTACAAAAGGTGGATGACCCACCGAATGTGGAGTGTAATAGTAAAATAACACCACAAAAGGTGGAATTTCTCCTACAAGCTATATCCATATGTGCACACTTCCCTAAGTGTCATATCCAAACTATGAGAGATGCATTATCCTAAGTTAACTTAAGTAAAGTATAATAATATACATGATGAGTATTTATTTACACCAACACCCCCCTTAAGTGCAACTTAGGGGAATGAAGACTTAATTCAACAATGTAAGATGGGTCCCAACTATGAGGCCATGATAGGTACCCATGTACAATATGCAAATGCAAGCAAAACTATGCATTGCAATCTCTCACAAATGGAGAAAGGGAGAAAACCCAGTGGGAAAAAAATCCCCCCAAAAAGAGAGATGAATGTACAAAAGACTCTCAAAGAAGACGGACAAAACCTCAAAGAGGAAAATGTCCCCCCCCCATAAGAGAGGAAGGAGAAGTCAACTGACCCCTCCCAACGAGACATCCCGCACCCCCAAGAGAGCTCACAACTGTTGTAACTCACCCTCGGTGAAAGGTTTTGTAAAGATGTCAGCAACCTGCTCCACTGTAAGACAATACTGCAAATCAATGACCTGCTCCTGAATCAGCTCTTGGATGTAGTGCATATGGATCTTGATGTCTTTGGTCCACTAATGTTGGATTAGGTTCTTCAAGATTGCAATAGCACTCTGATTGTCACAATGTAAAACTATCGGCCATGGAATGGTGAACCCAAACTTTGTGAGAATCTGCTGAAGCCAAATGGTCTTAGTTGCTACGTTAATAGCTCCTCAATACTTAGCCTCAGTCGAAGAGAGAGAAATAGAATGTTTCTTCTTGCTCTGCCAACAAATGGGACCTAAACCAAGGTCAAAACTTTAACCTAAAGTAGACTTACGATCATCAAGATCGCCTACCCAATTAGAGTCTGTGTAACCAACCAAGTGAAGTCTTGTGCCTGCTACATAGTGAATCCCATAGTGATGTGTACCCTGGATGTAATGAAGGATGCATTTGGAAGCTTTCCAATGAAGCTCATGTGGTTCCTACATGAAGTGGGAACCATGCCAACCGCAAATGAAATATCAGGGCATGCGTGAGTCAAGTAAATGAGACTACCCACAAGCTAACGATACAATGTGGCATCATCTGGTGGAGAAGAGCACCGAGCCTCAAGCTTGACTCCTGAAAGAAAGGGAGTCGGTGCAGGATTACAATCAACCATGTGGAAGCATGCAAGAAGATCAAGAGCATACTTGGGATGTGATAGTGTAATCCGGGAAGATGACTGTGAAATCCCTATCCTGAGAAAGTAGTGCAAAAGACCCAAGTCAGTCATAGAAAATATGTCATGCAAAGCAGATTTGACCCTGCTAATGATGGATGTGGTCCTCCCTGTAATGATCAAATCATCAACATAGAGCACAAGTATCAAGTGTGAGTCATCCTATCTCAAAATGTAGACATTCGGATTAGAATCACACTATGTGAACCCTACTGAGAGAAGAAAGGAATCCATCTTGGCGTACCAAACTCTAGGGGCCTGCTTAAGGCCATAAAGAGATTTCCTTAGTCTATAAACCAAGGAAGAATCCTGGATGAAACCCTGTGACTACTCCACATAAATCTCCTCATCACGATCCCCATGAAGAAAAGCACTCGTCACATCCATCTGATGTACAACCCAACCATGATTTGTGGCAATAGCAAGTGTCAAGTGAATGGAGTTCAGCTTGGCTACAAGTGTAAAGGTCTCAGTATAGTCAACACCTGGAACCTGAGAGAAACCTTTTGAAATAATTTGAGCCTTATACTTATGCACACTACCATTCGCTACAAACTTGGTCCAATAGATCCACTTACATCGAACCATTTTTCTCCCCTTAGGGAGAGGGACTAGCTCCCATGTGTTGTTCCGCATCAAGGAACTATACTCTTCCTCCATAGCTTGGTCCCACTTAGGAACCCCTGACATTTGTTGAAATGTCTATGGATCAAAAGTGGTAGCAATGAATGCATGTGGAAGATCCTAATGTTGTGATCGAGTCCTCCATGTATCTAAAGGATCCCCAACAAGAGAACCTGTTGACTCAAGTGTCTGTCGAGCCCAATGAGGTCTAGGGGGAGGTGGAGAACGAGGCTCCTCAACTCCAAGTGGACCCTATGGAGGTGTAACCCTACAAGTCAGAGTTGAAGGAGTCCAATCATCTGAATCACTGGCATCACTATCCATAATGGAGAAAGGTGGAGGAGGTAGAGAGGCCAAGCTAGGAGAGCTTTCCTCAAAATGAACACTCCTCTCAATGAACACCTCATGTATCTCAGGATCCATCAATCTATATGCCTTAACACCCTTAGTATATCCAACTAAAAAGCAAGGCCTACTCAGAGGTTCCAATGCCTTGCGTTTCTGCGGAGGTATTCAAGCCCATGTTGGACACCCAAAGACTCTGAAATGTCTCACAATCGGTTTCCTACCAGCCCAAGCCTCAAAAGGAGTAATACCTTGCAAAGCTTTGTGAGGAACCTAATAATGGATGTGTGTGGCACAACTGATAGCCTCTGCCCAAAATACGAGATCAAGAGAATGTGCATGTATCATACAGCTAGCCATTTCCTTGAGAGTTCTATTCTTGCACTCTGCAACTCTGTTCTATTATGGAGTGTATGCAACAAAATGTTGAAGATCAATCCCCTCAAATGTACAAAAATCCTCAAGTCTTTTGTTCACATATTCCCTTCCATTATCTATACGAAGAATCTTGACCACTTTCCCGGATTGCTTCTCCACACGAGCCTTGAAGTCCTAAAATCTGTCAAATACTTCACTCTTATCAATAAGAAAGTAGACCCAAGTGAAGTGGGAGTAGTCATCAATGAAGGTGAGGACATAGCAGGCCTTACTAAATGAAGGTGCTGGAAATGGACCTCCTACATCGCAGTGAACAAGTTGAAGAACTTCCAAATCTCTCCAAGGTTTCCCCTTATCAAACTTATCCTTGGGATGCATGCCCATGGAACATCCTGAACATACACCCTCTGAAAAACTAATTTGAGGTAGACCTATGACCATGTCTTTAGTGCTAAGTTGTTGAAGATAGCGGTAGTTGAGGTGATCAAACCACTCATGCCATAGCTTTCTTTCTGAATTTGAATGAGTAAGCAAGGCCCTAGAAGGAGAACTTGGCACAAAGTGGGAGAATGAATAAAGCCTTGAGTTGTCATTGACTTGTCCCACTACTACCAAGGCATCATCATCAAGTTCCTTTACCACAACTGAATCAGGTGTAAACTCAATCTTTTTCCCATTTCCATAGTGAGTGATTTGGTAGACAAGTTAGGAACATAAAGAACATTCTCAAATGTTCCATCATCGATGTCAATTTAACCTTTCCCTTCAATCTGAACTTGTGTATCATCACCTATGTAAATGTGAGGTACCTTTGATGGCTCCCATGAAGAAAACTGCTCTTTTGTAGAATCCATGTGATAAGAGGCACCCGAGTTAAGTATCCACTGTTGTGAAGAACCTTTTGTAGACACAAATGCTTGGCATTTCCCCTTAGACTGTGAGGAAGGGGAAGGAGATGAATCCTTCTTTGTGTAGGCAGATGGCAAGTTGATGTTGTTTTTCTTAAGAAGATTTGTCAACTCGTCAACTTGCTTGGTGTGGCATCGATGCTCATCATGACCTTCTTGCAATGAGCACAAGTTGGTTTATCCTTCTTAGGTGGACTCCCCTTCTTGGAAGAGGATGAAAAATCGCCTTGTGATGGAGAGGATGATTTCCCTTTTTCCTGATGTGGCTTTGACTTAGATTGCTTCTTCTTGTTGTTGGAATCTTTGCCTGGACTCCCTTAACTCCCTTGATTAGCCACCAAAGCCTTGGACTTTGAAGACTTGAGAAGCCCCATGTTGAACAACTTGGATTGTTCCAATATCAACATTTCTATGAAAGCATCAAATGAAGGCATAATGTAGGAACTCCCCGCTGTCAAACGATGAGTTTGGAAGCTTGAAACAAATGCTGCATATTCTGGTGCAAGCTCGTCCAACAAGTTGAATATCAACTAAGCATCCTTTTTGTCAATTCCACAATCCTTAAGCTTTGCTCTCAGCTCATTTGCTTTGGTGACATAATCTTGAATTGTATCAAAACTCTTGGGATCCAAGTTGGTGAGATCATTGTCAATCTTGTAACCTCTGATTTCATCAACTTGACCATGCAATTTCTGAAACATATCCCAAGCCTCTTTGATTGTAGTACACTTCTCAATGTGAAAAATGAGGTCATCTTATACATACTTACGCAAAGTTCCAAGAGCCATGTAATTCTTAGTGAGCCATTCTAACTGATCATTAAGATCAGCCTTAGGATCAGGCGGTGCTTCTATTGTTCCATCTATGTAATGCGTGAGACCTTTTACCATTAATTTACTCCATACTTTAATTTTCCATGATGCATAGTTATGTGGAGTTAAAGGTGGAAATTTATGAGGACTCATTGCAACAAAAATGAAAGAGCACAAGGAAAGAGAGGCACAATCACACAAGACACCCCCCCAAATTCACTCAATTAAAGAACCCCCCCCCCCCAAAAAAAAAATGATGATTTGGCACTTTATACTTAGTGCGTGTACAATGGGACACTTGCAAAAAATGGCAAAGTGGACTTTTGATTTCAAATTTACAAATACCTCAATAAGGCCAAAGGAGACTCAAACTAATAATGCAAGAGATCTAAACTAAGATCCAAGTAAATTACAAGTACCAAGTAGGCCAAAAAAGACCAATATATGAAAGTACAATATCCACTCAAAATCTCTGAAACCTTATCATAGATTATGAAATTAGACAAAAAATATACAGTTTAAAAAAAAATGACACCTAAAAAGGAGGTCCTATGAGCTCAAACGAAGCCTTCGAAGTTGCAAAATTGAGGATTGGATAGGTACAACTAAGAGAATCCAAAAATTTCAAAAAATTTGTGCACTGAAATCAGAAATGAACCACACCACTATGAAGAGCACAAAAAATTAGCCCAAATAAAAAAAAATTGCACCCAAAAAGGAGCAAAATTAAGCAAGTTATGAGCCTCCAAAGTTGACCCAAAAATCCAAACAGCTCAATGGAGAGGGGTCTAAAATTTTTCAAAAAAATGCTGACTGGACATTGACTAAGTGGCTAATTGGGAAAAAGGTACGGACCCAGCAAAAAAAAAAGATTTTCAACTGGAAAATTATTTTTCAGATTTTTTTTTTTTTTTTTTTTTGAAAAAATCTGAAAATTTTGTACCGTACTGCTCAAATTGGCCAAAGAATTTCTCCAACACTCAAAATTTGACTTTTGCCAAAATAGGTCAATTTTATACTCATTTTTTATGGAAATGGCCTCTTAGACGTAATGGTGAGGTCGAAAAAACTCTAGGATGCCTCCAAAACGTGCGGTACCTCAGATATGAAAATAGAAGCCTTCCAAGATGTCTCCCAAAACCAGTCAATGAAGCCCAAAGAGCTCTGATACCATGTTAAGACATGGACCAGCTAGGACGCAAACCTGAGACCTTCCATACGCTGCTGGAGTGTTGTACCACTAAGCTATTGGCCCCTCTTCGACCAGTCCATCATCGGCCTGGGTGTGGCTTATTTCCAACACCAACACCCCCCCTTAAGCCACAACTCTTGTGTGCTTGGCACTCCTAGCCTGTACCTGGCTCTAATACCATGTGATATTTTGCCAAGATCAAGGGCACAATGAAAATTATAAAAGAGAGACAAAAGAATGACAAGAATAAACTGTATTCTCATCAATATACAAAATGATCAACTGAATTAACCAATACAATGAATATGAGCCTGCTTATATAGGCAAGGCCATATGGGTGTACGAGCACACAATCATGACACATGGCTCAATGAGAAACAAGGGTAGGTAGGAAATACTAGGGGTATGTAGGAGAAATAATATAATATTCCACAAGAGGTGGATGACACACTGAATGTGGAGTGTAATAGCAAAATAAGACCACAAAAGGTGGAATTTCTCCTACAAGCTATATCCTTATGTGCACACTTCCCTAAGTGTCTCATATCCAAACTATGATGAGATACATTATACTAAGTTAACTTAAGTAAAGTGTAATAATATCCATGATGAATATTTATTTACACCAACACCTAGTATCTAGATGATCCTAGTACTGACTTCCCAGACTCTTGATGTAAATCTTCATTCTATCACTCCATATCCTATAGTTTTGTCTATTGAACTTCGGACCTTCCTTCTTCATCATGATCTAGTAGATCTTTTCCTCAAATTGTTAGGCTTAGACCTTAGAAGACCTGAGATGCTCTCATACCAATTGATGGTATGATGAAAGAATAAGTATCCGGTAGATTACTGAGAGGGGGGGTGAATGAATAAATAGAAAAACTAATTCAAACTTACCAAACTCAAATTCAAATATACAAAGTAAACTTATCAATGAAATACCATTGTCAAGATCAATACTCATAAGAATACCGGTTGACTGTTATAGCAACTTAACAGTAAACAACATTTAACTTGCAACATCCAAATGCTTTATCATATGCCAATGCTTCATTTCTCAATGCTTTCGCTTATCATGCCTTATCAGAAATAGTTAATCAAATCAACCATAAGATCATAACCACAGAAACAGTCACCACGTGACACAAGTATTTATACGTGGAAAACCCAAATAGGTAAAAACCACGGTGAGATGAGACTCACAAGATAATATCTGAACTCTTTTGAAGTTCACCCTGTTAGGAGCCAAGCCTGTTAAAGCTTTTACAAAAAGTCCTGTTAAGAACAGATCCTGTTAGGAATCACCCAGTTAAGGGATTGACCACAAATTCCTTGTTAGAAGTAAATACCCTGTAAGGAGTAACCTCAGTAAACGATTTAAAAATCCAATCTAATGAACCACCTTGTAAGAGGATTTAATAAGTAACCAAGCTTGTTAGAGCTTACCCGGTTAGGGGATTTCAATTCTGCTGTAATTGTTAGAAAACAACATGAGTTTCTTGATCTGTCTGAATAGCACTACACTTGCTTTACAGATCCATTTAAGCTTCTATCTGCCTTTACTCAAACTACAGACTCATTCTCCAGTTCGACAATCACACACTCAACTGATTTCTGCCAACTCTTGCCAACACTAAACAAAACAACTTCATTGACCTTAAATACAAATTAATTAAGTCGATAACACAACATAAATCTAATCCTCTCATCAAGATTACAAACAAGTTGATACATGCATGACCGTTGAATTTCATAGAAATCTCTACACATCAATCAAGATAACCTCAACCACTCCTTGATTACCGCTTCATCGAGCTCAGTAACTCATCACACGCTTTGCATTAGATGCAATACACTTTGCTCATTCCCTAGACAAACAATCAAATGCACCAAAAACATTTGAACTTGTCTTCATACAATGACCTTATGTGTCACCATCATTACTGCTCAACATCAGATCATAAACCAACATAACCAATTTCAACAACCTTAATCGGTTAGGGTTTAACAAAAACAACTGGTAGGGTTTACGGGTTACATAACATAGAAAGAGTTTAACCTTTTACTCTGGTTACTGGTTCAACTCACAAACTTACATACTAGTTTACAATAACCTTCACAAATTTCTTCCTACTGGTTATAAGACAATATCAACAGTAACAACAATATCAGCAATATCAGCAATATCATTACCGGTTCAATTGACATCAATGACAACATAACATATCATTAACACAATCTTCATGCAAATGACAATAGTGCATACTATTAGGTTATAAGGGGTATGTTATATAAACTAGTATGTTACAAGGGGTCATATGTGGTCCTAAGAGGTCACGCATGTGTGACCCCTTAGGACCACATATGACCCCTTAGGACACTATTGGGTCCTATGGGGTCAAATTGGGTCCTATGGGGTACATTATACACACTAGGATGCTATAAGGGGTCATATGTGGTGCTAAGGGGTCACGCTTGTGTTCTAACACATGCGTGACCCCTTAGCACCACATATGACCCCTTATAGCATCCCATTGTGTATGTTTTCCATGCTATTGGGTCATAAGGGTTATGTTATATAAACTAGGATGCTACAACGGGCCATATGTACTCCTAAGGGGTCACACATGTGTTAGAACACACGCGTGACCCCTTAGGACCACATATGACCCCTTAGGATAGTATTGGGTCCTACAGGGTCAAAAGGGGTCCTAAGGGGTACATTATACACACTAGGATGCTCTAAGGGGTCATATAAGGTCCTAAGTGGTCACGCATGTGCTCTAGCACATGCGTGACCACTTAGGACTACATATGACCCCTTATAGTATCCTAGTGTGTATATTGTACATATTATTGGGTCATAAGGGGTATGTTATATAAACTAGGATGTTACAAGGGATGATATGTGCTCCTAAGGGGTATGTTGTATAAAAAAAAATGTTACAAGGGGTGATATGTGCTCCTAAGGGGTCACACATGTGTTAGAGCACATGCATGATACCTTAGGACCACACATGACCCATTAGAACACTATTGGGTCTTATGGGGTCAAATTGGGTCTTAAGGGGTCATTATGAGTCATAAGGAATTATCTATTAAGGTATTATTATGCTTCATTATAATCATAAGAGGTCATTATAGTCAAAATAGATCTTAAGGAGTCTTATTGTGTCATATGGGGTCTTATATGTTATACATGTGAGGATGCTAAATTGGGTCAAAATATGTTTTAAGATGTATTAAAGGATCATTCATGGTTTAATAGATTCTTCAATTGTTCTAGTATATGTTCAGGTGTCCTAAGGTGTATGTATGTATGTATGTGTATGTCACATTTATTTAAGTAATTAACCATTTAAGTACTTAAGTAATCTTGTCCTAAGGTGTTGTGTGTGTGTGTATGTGTATGTCAAATTTATTTAACTAATTAACACTAAAATAAATCAACCATTTAAATGTTCAGATCTAATATATTATTAAACATTAAAAAAATTAAAGCTAAAATATTATTAAGATTTAAAAAACTAAACAACTAAAAAACAAATAAACTATACAATTTTTTTATGAAATTTTTTATTTTATTTTACTATTAATACATTTAAATAACAAAAAAAATTAAAAAATACTTACCCTCAAAATGCTTCCGCTCGGATCCCTACTCCTATGCTCTCCTCTCCCACTACTCAGTAAGCCCCTCAGTGCAAAATGAGGGATTATGACTATTTCACAACTTATATAGGGCAAGGGTGTCCGGTCGGAACCCTTCTGGCCAAAACGTTTCCGGCCAGAACCCTGTTGCCATGCCAGTGCTCTGTGGCTGACACATTGGTCCGGTTGAAAGCATTCCAGTCGGATCTCTCAGGTTAGCCCCAAGTGCGACACAGATCCGTACTTTTACCCGTATCACACTTCAAACTAAATATATTTCCTAACAACATAGCCCATCTCTCTAGGAAAATTAGAAAATAACTAATTTGAAGGCTTAGGGTGATCGGGTCTTCACCGACTGAGGTCACTCGGGTTTTGTTGTTTTATACTATTTTTCAAAAGGCCCTAAGGAATTTCTCCTAAACTTAGGCTATTGATAAACTGACTAATAAAGATAGTATGCTCAAGATGCAAAGTTTCAAGGCTTTAGATTCAACAAAATTATCAAAAAGTAACAAAAGATAGTGGAAGGAAAGAATATGTATATCTATTACTAAATTTTTACAATTCCAAGCATGGATATCCTGATAATACTATGTAGAAAAGAAAAAACTTGTACTTAACTATAAAGTAACTCACAATTGCATACAAATTCGTGCCATCTTTGAAGAAAACATCCATTAACAATTGAATTGACAAAACACACCAGTAATAGCCTGCATAGTGATTTGTATTCATAAAATTTATAGAAGTACAATGTCTGATTGACCTGCATTGGTATTCATGCTATATTTTGAAGAAAACATCTATTAATAAGTGAATTGCCAAAAATAATGGTTGGGCAGCAAAACACACAAAGATAATGCCAGTCATGTTTATTAGTGTATCTCTTAGATCCTCATACTGACAAGTATACTAGATTGCTAGATTATGGGATTTTCTTTTTCATCATCTTAATTTTTTGTTGTTTTACCATCTTCTTTCAAGCATCTTTTGTGGGGAAAATAATGGTATCTTACATGAATCATCGTAACATTACCAACCTTCAATAACATCTGCTAAGTCTGATTTTAGTATTCGATGTCTGGTGGTAATTTTCATCCAACAAGCTAAAATAAGCTCTTATATCTATTAAATGAACATGTTAATCAATTTGATGTTACTTTAAATCTTTTGTTGCTCTGCAATTGAGCACGTTTGAATTATTTTCCTTATAAAAATCTGACGATTTGACATGTAGTGGGGATAAATGGGATTCTTTTCGTCTAACTAGAAATTGAATACATTTCACTACTTTATCCATTGCCCACTAACTGATTTATCTCACTGGATTGTTTGGATGCATTAGGAGTTTTGTCGATGGACATACTTCCCACTCTATACTTTGTGTTCAAAATCATTGTCCATCCATGTGTATTTGTGGGACAATGAGCTTTACTTGAACATGTCCCTTTTATTTTGTCGTCAATAAATAAATTCACTATCTTGTCTCATTTATTGCCCGCTGGCCTAAATTTAAATAAAGTACCCACCTTACTTATTACCTTTGTGCTTGAAAACATTATCATCGCATGCAACTTTGGGCTTTTATTTAGACACTAATGGGTTGCAAGACCACTGACACTATGAAATTATAACATTTTCCATAACATCAACTCACATGAATATTTCTCCATTGCGGATTTTCAAGCGTTTGCAGGCAGCGAGGTGTAAGATGTAGTTGTTTCAATGCACCTACGCAAACTTATTTTTACCTCTAACCATTTAGTTGGTCTGCAAAATTTCAAAATCCTATATTTTCACAAATTTTGGAGGGAAAACTAAAATTTGAAACTTCTATATTGATGGCAATTTTTGTGCCAACCTTAGTTGCACGTGGGATAAGGATTTCAATTGGCTAAAGGTTGCTCCCTTATCTTGCAACATATTGGAAGCAGTCATATGATCTCGCAGGATAAGGGTAACAACTGCAGTGAAGGGGTCTCTTTTTGCCCTTCATCCTTTTTGGGCTCAAATTCTATTTCTGAGTTGACCAGGTCGGCCGATCAACTCACTTAAGTTTTACCGACTAGAGGGATCCTGGTCATTAGTGGGTCAATTTCCCCCTTTCTGTCTTACCAATCGATGGTCATTTTCTCTCAGCAACGAAGGACTTCCTTATCCCACACATTCCTACGGGAGGAGCAATTTGGTCGCTAGCAGGTCGGTTTCCCCTTTTCCCTCTTACCGGTCGATGGTGGTTTTCTCTCAGCAATGAAGGACCTCCTTATCCCACGCATTCCCATGGGGTAAGAAAATAATGACAAAGAACACTTATCCTGTGGAATTAAAAGGGAAACAACAGCACCGCACGGGATAAATAATAGTGATGCGAGGAATGTGTTTCCTTGTTATCCTACAACATAAAATGAAGCATCATCAAGGCTCATGGGATAAGGCATGTAAGTAAGCAAAGAAGAGGTTTCCCTTATCCCATAGAGAAAAAAAGCAACAAACCAAGGCTCGCAGGATAAGGCCTACAAGGCAACACAACAAAAGAAAAGGTTTAGCCTGCGCGTTCCCGCGGGGATAAGGAAAAGGTCACAGGATAAGATTACAAAGAGGTAACAATAAGAAGATGCTTATCCTACAAGGGAACACAAGGTGTAGTTGAAGGTCGTTGGGTAAGAGAGTGAAAAAAAATAAAGGACTTCCTTATCCCACGTGTTCTCACAGGATAAGTAGATAAAGGCAAACTCAAGGTGTCTAATCCTACGGAGTAAAATTGAGGTCATGAGAGACCCGCTGGATAAGAAACAAAGTACAAACAAAGTAATTCTTATCCCATGAGGTGAATTTGGTTGAAGAAAGATGCCATGGTATTGTTAGGATTCCCAAAGATACTGAGGGGGGGGGTGAATCAATATCTGACTGGTAAAAGAACTTTCTTAAATTATAACATGAAAAGCAATTCAAAATTGTGTACCGGTAAACCAGAATTAATGCAGTAAATAAGAATAACAACCACAACATGAAAGACACACCATAACACAATATTTTAACAAGGAAACCCGGTGTGGGAAAAACCTTGGTGGGATTTGTGACCCACAATATTCACTTACTGGCCAATAAGGGAATATTACTGTTTACAATAGGGGCCTGCACATGCAAGAAGGCCAAGTGCCTAGAGCTCACTACTTAGTTACAAAAGAAGTCTCACTGACTTACAAAAATGAATTATACAAATCTAATGTCTTGTACTACTTCAGATCAGCATCTACTATGCCAGATTCAGTATCGGTTTAAGCTCTGTAATATACAAAAACCCTTATCCAATATCTGCCTTACAATTCGCATATTAGGTCTGCATTAATCCTTCCTATTTTTCTTCTACTTCTAAAGGATCTACAATGATCTCATACTTATATGAGTCATATTACAATCCGCCAAGTTGGTTTACAATTTTTTTTACAATTATATACAAAATTCTTGTCGGCCATGGTGTCGGTAATCTTTCTTTTTGGTGTCGGTGAACTTGTATGCCGGTGTTGAGTCTATCGGTGCCGGTGTCTGCCAGTGTCATATGATTGTAAGGTTTCCATGAATGACAATACCTTCAATCACCTACAATTTCTCATTGGAGTGTGTATTTGCCAACAATCTCCCCCTTTGGCATTGATGGCAACACTCATGAGAAAAATCAAAACTGTATATCAAAAAATGTTATCCAAAAATGATTTGCCAAAATTGTCTTACCAAAACTGTGTTATCAAAATATGTGCTCCCCGAGAACTAATGATATCTTTCTTCTAATCATTTTTCTCATCTCCACTACTCACCCTTTGACATCAATGACAAAGGTTGTCATTCACTATCAGTGGAGTGTGGTTCCTGCCTAGATCCTTGTAACCAGTGGGTTACAATCTGATAGATGTCTACCAATGCAAAATTTTGACTGTCGCTAAACCTTTTGCTGTCTTTTAATGTCGCTTGTGTTCTTTGAATTGTATCGGTGAGTATGTGCATTTTCTCTTTCGGTGTCTTAAGTCCAGGAACCAGAGCCTCGGAAATTTCTTTTCTCAAAGAAATGAGGTAATCTAGTTTAGGACCTAGTTTGCATTTTAAATCCTTTTCCTTATGCTTTATCTTTTCTTTATCTTTTTCAAACTTCTCAATTTTCTCCTCAAGATCTGCAATGTTCTTTTCAATTTCCAAAAATGGATTTGATGTTCCTATTAAATTGTCAGCAATATTGTTAATTTATTCTTGTGCTTTGCTAATCTCCGAATCTATGTCCTCTGTCAAAATATCAGTTTTGTAGGTATCTCTGTACAGTTTCTTGAAATCCAAAATTGTTTCTCCTAGTGTCGGTAATAAGGTTTCCATTTGTTCCTTATTCTTCTTTACTATTTCCTCAAAGAATTTTTCTTTCTCCTTATTCATTTTCTCTTTGAATGTGTCTTCATTTATCTGGTCTAGTGTAATTAGATTGTTGGTTATATATTTAGATAATGTGTCTAATTGGCTCAAAGAATCTTTATTATCTATGTTACACTTTGGAGCTATCATTTTCAAAATTGGTAATGTGTCGTCTATAGCTTTGTAAGCTTGTGCATTACACTCTGTTATTTTCTTTATTGAGTCCAAGAGTACCTCTGTCACATTTGTTGGCCGGAATTCTGTCATTGAAGAACCAGATGTTTGCCCAACTATTTTCACAATCTCCATGTTGCCGGTTGTAGTAATAACTTTGCTTTCCTCTTTCTCAGGAGAATCTATTTGAGTTTGCATTTCCACTACCAAAGGTTTGGGATTTTCAGATGAAGGTGGCGCTGTCTCTGTTTAAACCTATGACTCTAACTATTTTTGTTCCGGTTTCTCAACCTGTTCCTCAGTGGGTTTCTCTGTGCTCTCAAGTGCCATTTTTTCTGATGTTGTCTCAGTGTTATCTATTGGTGTTTCTCTGTATTCACCTCTACACTATCTACTGCCAGTGACTCAGTTGGTTTTTAAGTTTCTGTAGTTGTTGGTGGCTCATTAGATGCAACGGTATGCACATATGTGGTCTTTGTCTTCCCAGTGTCTGGGGGATCATTTGATTCTTTGGTTTGTTGTTGTTCCCCAATTCCAATGTTATTAATTTCAACATATGTCTTTTCATTTGATTCCTTATCTACCACAATATTTACCCCTTGGGTGTCTATATTCATAGTGTACAATATTTCAGACTCAAGATTTGTATCCTCATGAGGAGTCTCCATACTCTCTGTTGTCAGTTGTGTGTCAACGGTTTCTATCGGTGGAGTATCAGAAGGAGGTGGGGGTAAATTATAAATTATTTTTAGGCTTGGAGGTCCACCTACCTTACCTTTCCCCTTATCCCTGTCCTTTTGATAGACTCTAGTAGTCTTAGATCTTTTAAGTTCTTCTTGTTCCTCTTTTGCTACAAAGAATATATCCCATTGATCTGCAGTCTCTTCTGAAATATCATTTACTCTTCCTGCCATAAGTGCAACATGTCGATGACCAGTTGAAAATATTGTCCGGTTGGCCTCACTGATTAATTGATCTATCTCTTCAGTGGAGTTCACTAGGTGAACTGCAAGTAATTTTTCTATTTTTGTCTTTTTTGTCTAGCTCAACAATAGCTACCCTTCTAACTTCTAGTCTTCTATATAAATCAGTGGGTATATCATCAACAATCTTCATCAAAAATTTCTTGTATATGTCTAAGTGTAAGATTACACTATTCTCTACGCTTTCTTTATCATCAGTGGAAAGTGTGTTATACAGCTTGCTAATATTTCTCAACTTTCCATCCTCAGTTATTTCACTTAGAAGTTTGTCCAGTGGAGCAATATCCTGTTTTACGATCTTCTTCTTTGGAGTTAACTTCTTAGCTAGAGACCTAACTATCTGTTTCTTTTGTCTTGTTTTTCTGGGTGTAGGTGAGGGGGTCGGTGAGGGTTTTCTTTTCCTTACTACCCTTTTGAATTCGACCGGTATATCACTTTCAGAAGAAGTTGTAACCGGTGAAAGGTGAGCTACCGGTTGAAGTCCTTCCAACTCACTTTCCTTAATACCAGTTTGCTTCAATACATCTTCCTTAATTGCTTTAGCTTGTCTTGTACCTTTCCTCACTATCTGTTCATTTTTCTTAATTCTTTTCTATGATTGAATGCCACTCTCAATTGTTTTAGCATTGCCAAAGAATTTCTCATCCGATTTTCTTGGTGCTTCAAGTAGAGCTTTTGCATGTGTCTCAATTATGTTATCATCAGCTTCATATCCCATTTTGGTTACCCAAATAATTCTTGGGACAACTGCTTCCATCCAGATTTTATCTTTCTTTACCACAAAGCATATGTGATCTTTGTACTTGTCAACAATTGCTTGGGATAGTCTTGTTCTAGATTTCATCTTTGCCTTAAGTGCTTGGAAATATTCATTGATGTTCTTATCTTTGTTTTCTCTCATGTTGTTCAGTAGGTTCAGTAGCTATTTTCCTATCAGTATATCGAATCCAAAGTCTTTTCTACCAGTACCGGGTACTTCCTTGGTGATATACAAAATTAAGCTTACAAGTAAGTTCCCAAATCTGAAGGTTCCCTTCTTGTCACCTTTAATTTTCTTTAGGTTTTCTATTAGTTCATCTTTCAGCCATTCACAAATGTCAATCTTAGCATTGTTGTTCACTAAGTCATAAGCACTTTTCATACATAAGCTAGAGACTGAGTTTAGTCTAATTGTATGAGTAGCTTTTGACATTTTCATCCTTAACATCATTGACTCTAAGGGATCTCTTGTCAAATGTTGCGTTGGTTAAGTTCATTACAATGTCATTACAGACCTTCTTAGTTTTGTCAAGCCTGCTACCGGTGGAGGGTAAGCCTGTCACTGCCCCAACTGCCTCTTTCATGATCTTACGAATTGAATCCAACCAAAAGAATTCACCATGCACTCTGCTTAGCACAATCCTTATAACATCCTTGGTAAAATATGGGATATTAAGGATTTCAGTAAAACCTAGGGTTTCCACTATCTTATGTTCCGGTTTGATGTTTCCACATTCATCACATAAAACAGTCTGATACATATTCTTGATCTCTTCATCTCCTAGTTCTTCTATGTGACAATGTATGTACATTCTAGGGTCTTCAGCATATACTACTACTTTAGGAATTTGAGAGAATTCCCCTAGGGAATCATCTTTCTTTGCAATGTCGGGAATGATCTTAAACACGGGTCTAGGGTGTTTAACTTCTTCTACAATAATAGGGTTTGAAATGAATTCAGGAACAGAGGAGGATACCATGGTTATAAATACCTTAATCTACCTTTAGGTATGTGCGATTGAATGATTTGATTCCTTCTTGCTATGGATGCCCTTGCTCAAAATTTTTGCGCTCTTGGGAGATTTGAATGTTCAGTGAATGAAAAAGGAGCCAAAATACTTACTTTATAATGTTATTTTCTCCAACTACCACATTTAATGCTTGTCGGTTAAGTCACAACTTAACTCATCTGTCGGTAAAGAAGTAATCCAACTTCTCACCATTAACCGAGGGTATATTAGCATGTTCTTCAATTTATTGCTAAATCCCCAAAGGATTTTCCTTCAGTTAGATGAAGAGTCTCCTTCCAGTGGAGTGATACTTTGTTCTGCCAGTGGGGGAGTATTTCCATCAACATTCTGATCTGACTTTCTGATCCATTGCTTTGAGAATTCTTGCTTTACCTCTTCAACTTTTTCTTTACCTTTCAGGTTGGGTCCTTTGTTATTTGCCGGTGATGTCTTGCTTCTGCAAAATTTTGCAATATGTCCAATCTTGTTACAAGCATAACAAGTCACATTGTTTTTCTGAATAGCTTTCCCATTTCCTATGCTAGTATGTGTTCTGCATTGATTAGATAGATGTCCAAATCTTCCAAAAACATAACATCTTCCATTCATTCTGTAATTTTCTGAATTATGACCAACTTTGTTGCATTTAGAACATTGATCGGTGGGTATATTAGTGTTCTGGTAATTTCTAGATCTACACTAATTTTCCCTATGATCATATTTGTTACAGTTAAAGCATTTCCCATTAAATTTGTAAGCATTAAGTTGTCTTACCGGTTTGCTATGATCATGATTGTTTGCAGTACCCGAGCTTTCACCAACTTCAAAGCCAAGGCCATTTGTATCAACATTAGGTTTTTGATTTTTTAGCATGTCAACAAGTTCTTCTGAACTTTTCTTGAATTTCTCCTTGTGTTGATTTGCAGTAGCCAGTTCACTCTCCAAGATTCCTTTCTGTCTCATGAGTTCATTTGTGTCATTTTGTGTATGCATCAAGTTTGTCTTCAACATATCATTTTCATGACTAAGTTTTGTGTTTTCATTTCCAACATCATTCAGTCCTCTAACCAAGTCCTCTTCATTCTTCTTCCAATTCTCAGTTTCTTTACAAAATCTCATAGTCATATCTTGCATCTCATTCTTCATTGTACTGTTTTCCTGTCTCAGCTTGTTTACTAGATCATTAAAAGTTTCTTTTTCATCATCATTATTCTGCATCTTCTCACAAAGTTCTCTTCTCTTATTTCTTGCAATAGTGAGATTTTCTTGAAGTCCTTGAATAATATCCTGTGCAGCCTTCAGATCATCCTCAAGTTTGATATTCTTTACTTTTTCTGCATTATAGTCTGAAAGAGCTATTTCCAATTACTTTCTCAAGTTTTCCATCTCTACCGGTGTTAAGATCTTCCTCAAGTTGTTAGGCTTTTGAAAATAGAGGACCGGGCTCTGATACCAATTGTTAGGATTTCCAAAGATACTGAGAGGGGGGGCTAAATTAGTATCTGACCGGTAAAAGAACTTTCTTAAATTATAACATGAAAAGCAATTAAAAACTGTGTACCAGTAAACTAGAATTAATGCAGTAAATAAGAATAACAACCGCAACATGAAAGACACACCATAACACAATATTTTAAAGAGGAAACCCGGTGTGGGAAAAACCTCGATGGGATTTTTGACCCATAATATTTTCTTACTTGCCAATAAGGGAATATTACTATTTACAATAGGGGCCTGCACATGCAGGAAGGCCAAGTGCCTAGAGCTCACTGCTCAGTTACAAAATAAGTCTCACTGACTTACAAAAATGGATTATACAAATCCCATGTCTTGTACTACTTTAGATCAGCATCTACTATGCCAGATTTAGTACCGATTTAAGCTCTGCAATATACATAAACCATTATCCAATATCTGCCTTACAATTCGCATATTAGGTTTGCATTACTCCTTCATATTTTTCTTCTACTTCTAAATGATCTACAATGATCTCATACTTATATGAGTCATATTACAATCCACTAAGTCATTTTACAAAATTTTTTACAATTAAATACAAAATACATTTATACAAAATTCATGTCGGCCATGGTGCCAAAAATATTTCTTTTTGGTGTTGGTGAACTTGTATGCCAGTGTTGAGTCTGCTGGTGCTGGTGCCTGTCGGTGTCATATGATTGTAAGGTTGCCATCAATGACAATACCTTCAATCACCTCCAATTTCTCATTGGAGTGTGCATTTTCCAACAAGTATAAGAAAGCAAAGCAGACAGAAAGTGAAGAACTCTTATCCCATTAGGATAAAAGGGGATAAGAAGGTGCTCACAGGATAAGAGATAGTGAAGGTTGATAAAGGAAAGGCTTATCCTGCGAGGATGAGCAGAGAGTGAAAAGGGCCTGTGGGATAGGAAAGCAAGGTAGAAACATAGGAATGTTTATCCCACACGGTATGCAGGGTCATTTAGCAGTCAAACAAAGTAAGGAAAGCATGGACCTGAGGTGCCACGTCGGACAAGTGTGGTCGTCAGATCTTCATAAAAGCCCGATCGAACGGTCATGTTTTAATCTTCTATTAGGATTTTGAGCACACTTACATGGAAGGATCTCGCACGTCCATCTTCACACGAGATGTCTTGATCAATGACTAGAATTCAGTTTTTATAGTGGTTGTTGAGTTTTGAATGCCTTGTGTAGGGTGGTTGTCGACCCAATGATCAAGGACATTTTTTGGACCTAGTTGACACCCCAAATCAGATCAAATTTATGTGCAACTATTGGATTTGCATGTTGTAGCTTTAGAGGTGACTCTATAGATAGTTTTAAGATGCCACCCATGCCTTTTCAATGCAGATTGAAAACTTTTTGTGCCTGCAGATGCTATCTGATACCCCAAACGCATTCTAATGTAGGGTTTTTCCTAATTTACAAGGATTTTTTGTTTTTTTAGAGGAAGAGGATGCCTTCTCAGGCCAGTTTCACACACCATCAAGTCCTTGATCTGATATTATCCTCCTCTCTGATATTTTGTAACCTAACCTGGGTGGGGTTAGGGTTTTCTCAAATGGAAACCATCTAAGTTATGCTTAAATTATAAAATAAATTTTGTAGCATTTTGATCGAATCTTCTATTTTTTTCTTCTGCAGAAGGCGTATGTCTCTCTGCACTTGAAAAAATTTCTTCGCTTTCTCATTAATGAAATTTACTTCTTCTGCCTTATTTCATTCTTATAATGTGTGTATTTCTCTTACTCATTATCTAAATACATTCTTATTCATTTTCTTTCATTGTATGTGTTTGTGTTGATCCCCTCTTTGAATGTTGACTATGAAATGAGACCAATTCCCCTCCTCATTTCATATATGTTAACCTTCACTTGCACTTAGGTGGCTAATTAGGGTAGAAATATGTGCATGTCTTGGGTGGTTCTATTTTTGTCTTGTGTAGTCATAGGCATGAGGATCACAGTTTTACTCTGGGTGCAAACCCCTTTCCCCTCTTTCAGTATCCATTTCCTCTTTCTCCCTTTTCCTTATCAGGTCAGTAGATCAGACTTTCATGTGTTGGGTTGGTCCAAAACTTTGCATCAGATTGAAAAGGAACTCGACCTTCTTCAAAGATTCAACCTCACATTTAGCAAGGTCCCACACTTGAGAGGTTGACTCAATGTTTCACAAGGTTGATGATCAAGGTTTCTTGGGTCATCAAGGGTGCAAAATTTTGTGACAACAGTTTTTGGCACACCTGGTGGGATAGATCTTAAAATAATTCAAGAAAAATCCAGACCATTCTATTTCAAGTCACCAGTCATACCAACAGTTTTTGGCACGCTCAGTGGGACTGTTGAACTTTTAGCTCATATATGGCCATCGGGGGTACAAACTATTAGTCACTGGTCATATCTTTGTTGTTCTTGGTGTGTGGATAAAGAACTCATCCTTTGGAGGCAACAAATCACTTACCTAGCGACTCTCTACAACATCTATTGGTTAAAGCAGCCCAGTGCTCAAAACAATTGAAGATCTAGTGTGTTCTTCAATTTCATGCCTTTGGAGGTAGCTTTTCTTCAAGCACATGTCTTCAAGTAGCCATTTTGAATCATTGTATGTCACCTTCCTCTAGTAGGATAGGTCCCTTTTCCCTTTGCAAGCATTATATTTAGCAAAATCCATCCTTTTTTAATTTTTTTGCAGTGAGTACATATCATGGGTGCAATTTTTATGCACCCTCATTTTGTGAAAATTCCAATCAGCCCTCCCCAACCTATCAATATGAACAAACTAGGACTGCTCCTAGTTTTCACCATAATTATTTTGCTCCAATAGCATGTGGGTATGTCCCTAATGCTTACCACCCACCCACCCCCACTTAGCCTTCATATCAGCTTGGCCCATCCCAAAAGAATGAAATAACCCTCCTTGCAGAGGCTATGGTGTCACAGGCAACTCAGGGGTTAAGGGACACCATGATGGACTACATAAGGCATCTTGATAAAATCAAGCAACAACTTTGGGAACAACAGAAGGAGGAGGCCTTCTACCAACAACAACAACAAGAGGATCTTGCTTATCAAGCTCAACTACAACAAAAACAACAGTTGGAGGCTCAACAACAACAGGACGCCTTTCTTGTAGAGAAGCTTACTTCTGCAAGGAAGGAAGAGATCGGGCGTTGGCAGCTCTAGAGGTCAAAATCATGTAGGCAAAGGCCTCTGCTCCGTTCCCCCCCTAAAAGAATATTCCCAAGTTTCAGACAGGGGAGCCCTCCTAGATCTATTGAGGAGTCTATCCTTGAGCAGATCCACCCCTACACTAAGCCTATCCAATGGAGATCTAACCTCAATATCCCAAGTTCCATGGGAAAACCAGCTATGGAGGTGTAGGAGCCTATTTTTCAGGCTCCTCAATGGTCTGGCCTCGTTGAGATCCGCATTTGCAAGGATGGACATGTTGTTTAGAGGGCAGATGGAACTCATCCTCCCTACATATTTACCAAGCGGCCTGCTACTAATGAGGATGGCATTGTGGAGTCTGAGATGTTGCAAGAGGATTCCATGGTGGAGCTTGAGGTGCTCGAGGAGCAAAAAGAAGACATCTTGTTGATAGACTTATAAAGTAATTCGAGGGTGGTGAATCAGTGATAGCAAAAATAATAACACTTTAAACCCAGACTAGTAAAAACAATTAACCAGTTTACTTAAGACTTTGCATGCAATCCAAAGTGTTATAAAAGCATTCACAACAAGTAAAACATTCACCATAACACAATTGTTTATACATGGAAAACCCAACTGGGAAAAACCACAGTGAGATGGGACTCACAAGTTAACTATCCACAAAAATAGGTATCTGATCGGTTAAGTTCTACAAAGTGCTTTGTTAGGAGCAAATCCTATTAAAGATCCCAAAGCCCTGTTAGGAGCTATATCCAGTTAAATATAATAGCCTATTAGGAGTAACCTCGATAGACGATTTCAAACCTAAACTAATGGATCACCTTGTTGGAGGATTTGTACAATGAAGCTTGTTAGAGCTTACCCAGTTAAAAGATTTAACTGTTGTAGTGATTAGAAAGCAATGGGTGGTATGATCTATAAATAGTACATCTTTCTTGTATAGATCCTCTTCTTCTCACTCAATACTACATCACCGACATACTCTGCAACTCCTTCAATAAATCACATCAACTCTAACTCATAACATCACTTGTATCTTGCATATCAAAATAACTCATCACAATGTCTTTTTATAGACATTAGATTTCATGCTGGCTCAAGAACCTCATCATAATTTCCTAGGTTTAGTGTATCTGAATAATCTTTCATAACACATCACAGATCACCACCAAAATTGTCAGTTAGAGAAAACTCATCACACAATTAGTGAAAACCAATTCGAACATCAATATTGGTTGAGTGTTAACCGCTTCCAACTGACATATTGATTGTCTTCATTCACCTCCTTGCCATTCTCTATTGTATCTCCAAATTGGTGTCAGTGGAATTTACCATAACCAATTGTCATTCCTGCATATACCGGTTGTCTACATATACCAGTTAGACACCTTCATACCGGTTAGACTTCTCTATACAAATGATACTAATTTGCAATACAAAGACTTAGGAGTATTATCGATCGGTCTTAACTAAGATGACCATGACAATATGAACATATGTGTGTGTGTATGTGCCATCAATGACAACACATAAATTCATCCAATACAAAAATGAACATCAAGCCAACAATCTCCCCCTTTAGCATTAATGGCAACACTTAGAAAAAAAAAAAAAACCTAAGTGTGCTTACAAAAAAAAAGTACAGACACCCCCTTAACAGTACATACAAAATTTTCAGATCACATACATATTTCTACTCCCCCTTTGACAACAATGCCAAATTGAAAAAATAAAATACATATATATTACATCAAATTTGCATCAAAAACTACATATACATAAATATAAGAGTTTTTCAAGGTGTGTTCAGTGCAGTTATTAACAAAATGTAACTGAAATTAATCTTCATCTGTGCAAAATAATTATCTCATGTTTCTAATAGTACTTCAGTGATCTCAATAGTTGTCATAACTTGTGCAACAAATTCTTCCATTGCATCCATTGTGCTCATCTCTGGGGTAGCCAAAACCACTTTAGAATCCTTGTATGCCCTCTGTAGGATTTCAACTTTTGGACTCAACTAGTTCTTCAGTTCCGTCAAGGATCTAAGTTTCTTAGCCTATTCAAAATCATAAACATGTAACAGATGTTGTAAAGCATTAAAAATTTGCCAAAATCTAAGGCCGAATCTTGTACTGGTATATAAGCATTACTTATCCTCTCCAGTTCTTTTTTTGTATCTTCCCGCCTCTTCTTCAAATCAGAATAGAAAAATGAAACTTTAGATGTATAGGCCAAAAGTTTACCTCCAGTTTCAAAAGCAGTTCTCAAAAGATCTTTACTGACAGATAAAGCAATCTTGCCTTTATCAATATTTGACATTATTTGCTCTCCTCTTTTCTTCCTGTAATTCTTTTTCAGCTAAGGTATGTGTTGCTTCTTCAAGTGATTTCATTTGGTCAGTAGCATCAACAACCAACTATCTAAGCTTGCCAATAGGGGTAGACAAATTGCTAGTGTCAGTCTCTGGTAGGAGACTTGATAGAATGTCAACAGCAGTCTATATAGTTTCTACTTCTTTTCTCTGCTCTTTCAACCTTTTCTTTTGAGCCCTGGATTGCATAACTGTAGCAATCTCTATTAGTTCAGATGCACTTAATTTGCCCACATCAATTGGACCATGTATGCTAATTGAGTCATCATCGTCATCAACTATTGTTTTCTCCTTCTTTACTTTCTCCTTTTCATCCTTTTTCTCTTCAGTCTTATTCTCTTCATCCTTTTTCTCTTCATTTTTCTTCTCTTCAACCTCTTTCTTTGGTTTCTCTATCTCTTTTTGTTCCTCTTGTGTGGTTGTAGTGACTGGTGGTAGTTTATTTTCAACTTGGTGTTCTTTTTCTGGTGGCGGTTGAATATCCACACTTGGTTCATTAACCGGTGCTTCCTCTGCTAATTGTTCACCAAAAATATCCTGTAGCTGTTCAGTTTCCTTAACTATTTCAATGACATTACCAGTTGTTTCTAGAGTATCCTGGATTTCTTCAATATCATACACAAAGAAAATAACTGATGGAGAACTTGTGTCATCCTTATCTTTGACAGGTTAGACAACATCCGGTGTAATAAACTCTTCAACATCTAGCTCCGGTGGAGCTCCAGTCTCAGTCTGATTAGGTTTTTTTTCATAACCTTTCAATAATGCATTCTTCCCTTGAATATCTTGAGCTATGTGATGAGTATCATCTTCAACAGGTTGAATCTTTCCATCTAATAACCTCAGTCTCCTTGTCTTAGAATGAAATTATCCTTTGAACTTAGAAAGCAATTCTAATAATTCATCTCTAAATAACTTAGGAAAATATTGAATAAAAACTCCATCAATTATTTTTTGATCCTGATCTACAACCATTTTCCATTTATTTTCAATAATAGAATATAAAGAATTAGAAATTTCCTTTTCAGTATCTTGTGGCAACCGATTGTATTGACAGAGGTGGTTGATTACCTCTTGAACAATTTCTTGTTTCTGACCTTCATCAAATGAATCAAAATATTATTTTACATTATCAAAATGTTTCCTCCCTAATGTTTTTAATGTCCTCTCAAAATCACTCATTGGTTTGAATGATGTAACATTAATTGGAGTACTTTGCTTTGAAATGTCTCCTACTGGTTTGGATTTCTTACCAGTCAATTTCATCTTCTTTGGTTCTTCTTCAGTATCAGTGTCCTTAGATTCTGCTTGAAGAATGAGATGTTTGCCTCTCATCTTGGTTTTGGTATGCTTCTTTTAATATACCTTGGGTGTCGGTTCCTTTTTATTTGAATACTTCTAGTCACCCTTGTACCAGTGGTCACAGAAGTTGCTTGCTCAACTTTC
Organism: Cryptomeria japonica; assembly: GCF_030272615.1. Lineage (NCBI taxonomy): Eukaryota > Viridiplantae > Streptophyta > Pinopsida > Cupressales > Cupressaceae > Cryptomeria > Cryptomeria japonica. The sequence goes on from NC_081414.1 coordinate 532,352,565, forward strand.
TTCTTTTTCTCCTTAGTACTACTGGGTTGAGCAGGTGCAATCCTTTCCTAGTAAGTTCTCAGTCTTTTCTTCTTTTTATTGTTAGGAGATTCAAAAAGGTTGTTGGCATAATCGATTAGTAAGTCATAGCTAACTTCATAGCTCATTTCTTCCATCTCTTCTTCTCTGACTTCAACGGCCTCCATAAGGCAAAAGTCAGTGGTTACAATGAAACAGATGTCTTTTTCAAAGTGTTTCACCACTTCATCAGATAGCCTTAATCTCATGCTCACCTTGTTTTTAAACTCATTGAAATATATGTCCATGGCAACAAGAAATATGTTCTTCACAGCCTTAATGCTATTCTTTATTTGTGTTGTAACTAGTGTGTCCTTGGACCATTGAATATCACCAATTCCTGGAATTAAATTCTAAAAGTAGAAGAATAAACCAATCAACAATTGACCATATTTAAACTTCTAACTGTTGTCTTTCTTAATTGATTCTAAGTTCAGCATCAATTGACTTCTCATTGCCTCACACAAATCATAAATTATATTCTCTATCATCATCATGTAGGCGGCATGCAAGTAGCAGATGGTACACTACTCATCCTACTAGAATGGAATATCTGGTAGCCCATAACCATTGTCGCAAATCTGACTCCTAGATCTACAATGTTATTGACTAATATAGCACAACCGTCAGCAATGGTCTTTGTCAATGCAATAACAGTCTCTTTTAAAATTGTCCTCAATTTTGGTACTTCACCGGTTTGGTAGAAACCAGTTACTGCATGAATTGCCTCCTTTGTGATGGTGTGAGATCTATCAAGATACATTTTCCCACCATGTACACAACTAAGGATAATCCTATAATGTTCTGTAGCACAAATCCGTTTGCAATCAGCTAACAATGCTTTGTTTTACTTTGTGGGTGCTCACAAATGCTTTTTCGAATGCAATTAGGGTAAAAATAACTTAGTAAAACTTCCTTTTATAAACTTACCCACTGTATTAATTGCACTACTGATAGGGTAACAAACCCTAATTACCACTTAACAAGCTTGCCTATACAGATAGGTATATAACTAGTTGGTAATCCTTAGAAAACCGATAGGTAATAATATCACAATTTCTCATATTACAACTCAAAATGCAAAACTATCTTACCATACACTCTTCAAGGGGTCCAGAAGTATATTTACCGCTATGCTCCCCTTAGGCTTGTTGAAAATCTTAGTTAACCGATGTAGCAATCTCCACACTCGGTGAAGGGTTTGATTCTTCTGCTGGCTTGTCCTCAGTTTTCTTCTTCCATATTTTGTTCATCTCTGCTCTGGTTTCTTTGATTAGGTCTTCATCTTCTCTCCTTGCTTCAAGTTCTTGACTCATACAGATTGTTAGAGCTTCAAATTCTCTCCTCAGTTTTAGCTTTTCACCATTCAGTTTCTCCACTTCTTTAGTCAGTGCATCAATGTTGGCCTCATTTGAAGAACTGTTGTCAGAGATCTCCAATAATTTCTTAGTCATCTCTCTCCTTTTAACTTGTGAAGCTTTGAATTTACCTCTCAGGGTTTCAAGCTCTTCCTTGGTTGCATCAAGTACTCTACCTATCTCTCTATAACTCATATCCTCCATAATGGCTTTAGGGTTTCCTTCCAAGCAATTAAGCCTTAAGGAAGTTAGGCTCTGATACCAATTGATAGACTTATAAAGAACTGAGAGGGGGGTGAATCAGTGATAGCAAAAACAATAACACTTTAAACCCAGACTAGTAAAAAAAATTAACCAGTTTACTTAAGACTTTGCATGCAATCCAAAGTGTTATAAAAGCATTCAAAACAAGTAAAACATTCACCATAACAAAAGTGTTTATACTTGGAAAACCCAACTAGGAAAAATCACGGTGAGATGGGACTCACAAGTTAACTATCTGCAGAAATAGGTAATTGACTGGTTAAGATATACAAAGTGCTCTGTTAAGAGTGAATCTTGTTAAAGATCCCAAAGCCCTGTTAGGAGCTATACCTAGTTAAAGGTAATACCCCGTTATGAGTAACCTTGGTAGAGGATTTCAAACCCAAACTAATGGATCGCCTCTTTAGAGGATTTGTACAATAAAACTTGTTAGAGATTACCCAGTTAAGGGATTTAACTCTTGTAGTGATTAAAAAATAGTAGGTGGTATGATCTAAAAATAGCACATCTCGCTTGTATAGATCCTCTTCTACTTAGTCAATACTACATCACCGACATACTCTGCAACTCCTTCAATAAATTGCATCAACTCTAACTCATAACATCACTTGTATCTTGCATATCAAAATAATTCATCACAATGTCTTTTTATAGACATTAGATTTCATGTCGGCTCAAGAACCTCATGACAATTTCCTAGGTTCAGTGTATCTGGATAATCTTTCATAACACATCACAAATCACTGCCAAAACTGTCGATTAGAGATAACTCATCACGATAGGTGATAACTCACCACACAATTAGTGAAAACCGGTTTGAACATCGATATCAATTGAGTGTAAACCACTTCCAACTCACATACCGATTGTCCTCATTCACCTCCTTGTCATTCTTTGTTGTATCTCCAAGCGGGTGTCAGTGGAATTGACCAAAACCAATTGTCATTCCTACATATACTGGTTGTCTATATATACCAGTTACACACCTTCATACTAATTAAACTTCTCTATACAAATGATACCGATTTACAATACAAAGACTTAGGAGTGTTACCGGTTGGTCTTAACTAAGATGACCATGACAATATGAGCATATGTGTGTGTGTATAAGTTCCATCAATGACAACACATAAAATCATCCAATACAAAAATCATCATCAATCCAACACTTGCAATATTTGGACACCAAGAAAGAGGAATGCAACAAAGAGGAAGCTTTGATCAGTTTTGATCATCTTCTCTCCTTCATTGAGGATGAATAATTTCTTCCTTCATTTGAGCCAGTGTTGTATTCTCTGCATGAGGGGCCTACACTTGAAGAGGTTGGCCCTAATGATTGTGGGATATTGGGAGAAATAAGTTTTGCTCCCACTCCCAATTTTTTCAGTCCCTCAAGAGAGCTACAACAATCCCAAGTTAATCCCCTATGTTTTAAGAGCGTGGAGGAGTGGAATGAAGACTCTTTTTGGGAAGACTTGGAAGGTTTTTGTTCAGGATTGGACACTTTACTACCTTGTCCTATGCAGGTCCAAGAGAAATCAAATGAAGACTTTCAACTTTTAGAAATTCAAGATTATGACTTGCATGAGGTAGGTGTTCAAAGTGAACAAGAACAAAAATCAAAGCTGATTGAGAGAGAAAGTTTTTTGTTCTCTAACTTTGATGATGAGGTTGAGGTAGAACATGTGGTAGATGTCCAGTTTGATCTTGACCTTGATCTCGACATATTCTCAAATATAAGTGACACTTTTTGTGCCAACCTCAATGAAGTTGAGTTCATCCCCTTAGGGGAGGAGCAATATGGTTAGCCTGATCAAATTTTTATGGTGGAGGTGGTTGAGCAAGAGCATGCCAATAGGGAGAGCTCAACCTTTGGTATATCAAGGGGTTTCCCAATCAGATATCTCTTCATGATTGGGGCCAAGCAAGAAGTTGCAGAGCCACATACCCAGGTCCCAAGTGTATCTCAGACCAGCAGTGTGTCTGATCAACAAATTGGGGTATGTATTTTTATTTCCAGATTGCAAGGTTTCTTGCAACCATTAATGGTTTTGCCTACACTTTTCCAACTGTGCATTTTGTTCCAAAGCCATGTAAATCCCCTCCTTATTTAGGGAGGGTAGCTACTTTAACCAATCCGTGAATGGTTTTATTTAACACCTTCAAGTTTATTAGTTAGAGTAGGGTAGTGTAGGATTTCTTTTCCTCCAAGTGCTTTGGCACATTGTATTTCATTTTCAGTTTTTCTTCCAAGAAGTCCCTGTGCACACTCTTCTTTTTCAATATGACATAAATTTTTGATGTGATCTAGCTTGCAGGGGTAAAGTATGTAATTTTGTTCAGGCCTTGACTCTGCGCCCAATGGACTTCATAAGGCTACTAATCAATGTTCCAAGAAAGATTTCCATCCCCGTTGAGTCACCAGAAATGTTGGCAATTTTTATGCCAACCTTAGTTGTGCGAGGGATAAGGATTTCAATCGGTTAAGGGTTGCTTCCTTATCTTGCATCATATTGCAAGCATATTGGAAGCAGTCATGTGATCTCGTAGGATAAGGGTAACAACGACAGCAAAGGGGTCTCTTTTTTCCCTTGCATCCTGTTTGGGCTCTAATTCTATTTCTTAGTTGACCGGGTTGGGTGGTCAACTCACTGAAGTTTTACCAGCTAGAGGGCTCTCGGTCGTTAGCGGACTGTTTTCCCCCTCTCCCTCTTACTAGCCGATGGCGGTTTTCTCTCAGCAACAAAGGACTTCCTTATCCCGCATGTTCCCACAGGATAAGAAAATAAAGACAAATAATGCTTATCCAGCAAAGTTAAAAGGGCAGTAGCAGTACTGCATGGGATAAGGAATAGTGATGCGAGGAATGTGTTTCCTCATTATCCCGTGGGGTAAAATGTGTTGGCATTGTATTGTCATTGATGTCAACCGATAAGTATGTCAACTAATATGCAAGATGTTGTTACCAGCATTTGAGATTATTGGCATGTTGATGTCAACCAGTATGGGATGTCAACCGGTAAGCAAGAAAACCTAGTAAGTGCAGTTTGATATAACATGACCTAACCAACAGTATAGTGAAGTGCACGATATGAATGTTAATTGGTTAGTATATATTGGTAGCATGTTCAGTCGGTGACCAAAGTTGAACCGACACAATCAAGTGAGTTGAATGCTGACAGAGATGTCACGTGGACTCCAAGTGGCAAATATGCATTGGGTAGGTGAATAGTGCATCAATGAGGTAGTTTCCAACTAAGTATGTATTAATGTCAACTGCAAAAATTATGGATCAGTTGTAGAGGATTGCGGCTCAAAGCAGATCAAAGGGAAAAGATTTGATTCTTTGACATCATGATCAAAGCAGGATATTTGATCATCCAGTTGATCTGGAGAAAGAGAAACTACTAAATCATTTATTGATCAACAAAATCAAGACTGATGAATAGAGTAGAGTTTGCTAAATATAGTAAACGTTCATAGGAAGAATAAAAATAGGACAAAGCTTTTTACTATACTATTGCAGGCTATTAATTTAGGAAAGATGAGATCCAATTTGATATGGATCGAGGTCGGTGATGGAAACCCTAAGCGCATGAAGTTTGAGTTTTTGTTTTGGCAGGAAAGCATATATATAAATATGCAAATCAAAAACTTAAGTATGTTGAGAGAGAGAGAGAGAGTATGCTTGATGAGATATTTATGATAAAGTGAATCTCTATGAGGCAAGAGTTGATCAGTCTGAGTGAGATAGAAAATATTAAAGCGACTAAGTGTTAGAGAAGAACTGATAAGGAAGGTTTAACCGCCAAGGGTTAAGGTAACCAGTAAACTATTATAGAGTATAACAATCTATTAAACCGACAGTGTCTGAACCAGTAAGAGTTCAGCAGAGTGAATAGTTTTTAGGTGTTACAAAAGTCATTTGTAACCAAGTGTTTATCATTGTATTGATTTTCTATCTCATTGTATTTCACTGAGTAGGTGCTCAGTGCAGGGTTTGGTGCTCCTTGAGTTGGTGCTCAAAATAGAATAGGGGTTGGTGCTCCTTTGGGTAGGTGCCCATAAATAGCTAGGGGTTGGTGCTCTCTGGGTTGGTACCCTAAACATTGTAAAACGGTTATTTCACTGTGAGGTTGGATTGGAGCAGTAGATCTCCAGCAACTTTTCTCACTGAGGTTTTTCTCACATTGGGTTTTCCTCATATAGCTGGTGTTATGTGATGTTCTCTTGTGTGTGATTACTTGTTAGTGCTTTCATTATCCTACCGGTTGCACAGATTGTTTGAAATTATTTATAATTACTGATTCACCCCCCCCCCTCTCAGTGATATCTTGTGTTCTACAATTGATATTAGAGCATTAGGTTCCTTATTTGTCAAAATATTTCTCTAGCTTGGGTAGATTCTGGTTTAGGAATACAATGGCAAGTAATGAATCCTCCTCCTCCAAAGCTCCCATGTTTGATGCTACCAACTATGCCTTCTGGAGGAGAAGAATGGAAACCTATATGTCCTCCCTAGGTTTTGATGTTTGGATGTCTGGGCACAATGGGTATATTGTCCCTAATAATCCTCCTACAGATCTAGATGCTAAGAAGGAGTACGAAAAAAATCCCAAGGCCAAGCATTCTATTCTGAGTGGTCTGTCTGATAATGAGTTTGTTAAGGTTATGCATTGCTCATTCGCAAAGGAAACCTGGGTTAAGTTGAAAATATTATTTGAAGGAGATGTCAAGGTTAAGGAGGCTAAACTAAAAACACTAAGAGGTCAGCTTGAAGGCTTGAAGATGAAAGATTAAGAGAAGATTGTTGATTATCTTCATAGAATTGATGAAACGGTGAATACTATTAGAGGACTTGGAGAAGATATAGTTGATGAAGTGATTGTTAAAAAAGTACTTAGATCACTCACATCTAAGTATGACACAAAGGTCTTTGCAATAGAAAAAGCCAAGGATCTGAAAACCTTTTCAATGGATGAGTTATTTGGGTCCCTAACTGCTTATGAGATGAGAACAACCGGTGAAGGAAATTCAAAGAAAGAGGCTGCTTTCAACTCCATCAAAAAGGGTAAGGAAGAAATTACTCATGGAGAATCTAGTGAAGACTCGAACACAGTGGTAGCAAACTTTGTAAGGAAGCTTAAAAGATGATCCGGTAAGTACAAAGGAAAATTACCTCTCAAATGTTTTAACTGTGGTAAAATAGGACACTTTGCTTCAAAATGTCCCTATAGTGAGAATGTTAGAGAGGATCAACAAAGCACCAGCAGACCTTCGGGTAAGGATAAAAAGAAGAATTCTTACTGACAAGATAGAAGAAGCTACTAGAAGCAAAACAACATGTATACTATTGAAGATGATGCCACATATGAATAAAGTGCCTAAGAAAATGACTGTTGTGAGGATGAAAGAAAAACCAATCTCTTTATGGCACTAGATGAACTGGTTGATGAAGATGAAGACATTGAAGTTGAAGTGGATCTGTAAGGTGAGCTCATAAGTGCTATTGACGAGTTGAGTAAAATAAGTGTTGGATATCATTGGCATATGATGAACCGGAATATTGATATGATGATAATGCATGTTGTCATTGATGTCAATAAGTGTAAGTGAACCGGTATGCAGATTGAAAGAAGTTGGTGAACTAGCATGAAGAGGCATGAAGAGATGTAGTGAACTGGTGTCAGGGTTTCACTAAGTGTGACTACCAGTTGGTAGTCTCAGCTCTATGCTTATCGGTTTGGTGATCCAGCTTGTGCAATGCAACTAATGATACTCTATGATGAGTTAGCTAAGAGATGTGAATGAGATTGAGGTGCCACATCAGCCTTGTGCGCGTGAAGGATTTCCTTGAGGATCTTGCATGAGAATATCGACTGTGTTTGATGTCTACCTTGAGAATGATCATTCTTCTTAGTGGTATGAGAAGAGAGTGTGATGGGTTACTGATTACCATGTGTGGTGATGAATGAACGATGTAGATTGTCTTGTGATCTATTTGAAATTGTAATACTCTATGCAATATGTTTGAACGGTCAGGATTGGACCACTTGTAATTGTAAACCTAAGATGCTTAGGGTTTAGGGTTTTGTGTTACCGACCTAATTATTATCTATAAGGTTGATGAGTTTTGATATTGTTGTTATTGGAAAAAGTTATGTATGTATCCGAGTGATGAGATACTTGCCAGAATAGTAAGTGGAGAACTATAGAGTGTGATTGCAGAGTAGAGGAAATGAAAAGGATCTGCCTTGGCATGTAGTGTTGTTATTAGATTAGAGTTTTACCTGTTGTCTTCTAATCATTTCAATAGTTGGAAAATCCCTTTACTGGGTAGCTTTAACAGGCTTACTGTAAAACCTGTAACTAGGTAACTCAAGATCGTTGAGTTCTTAAAATCCTCTAGCAAGGTAACCTTTAACAGGGTTTCAACCTTTAACAAGGTATATAGCCATACCTTAATTGGGTGATCTCTAACAGGATCAGTTCCTAGCAGAACCTTATTGTAAATTCTTTAAGCAGACTAGGCTCCTAACAAGGCGAGCTTCAAAAGAGTTCAAAACAAGCTTGTGGGTATTCATCCCCGCCATGGTTTTTCCCATTTGGGTTTCCACGTGAAAAATCTATGTGTTATGTGTTATGCATTTTTCATGTGATGTTTATGAATTATTTGGTTGAAAGATTATGCATGCAAAGTTAATGGGTTATGGTATTACTAGTATACCACATGCATATGTTTAAGGGTGGAGTTGATATCAAGTATTGATCATATTTTAAGTGTTCAAACTTGTCTGTTTATGGTATCTGATGTCTTACTATGTTTAACTGGTATTTCCATGGTTAAGTTCAGTAATGGTGATAACCAGTTGGTATTGCTTTAACTAGATAAGTTGTTGAGAAAGTTTTTATCTATACTGATTCACCCCCCCCCCCCCCCCCCCTCTTAGTATTAGTTGGGGTATTTGTTGTTCATCATTATTCATCAACAAGAAGAGATCTCAAAAAGGTTAAGTGTGTTTTTGTTGAAGAACAAGACCATTTGAGGCAATCCTTGGATGAATCCAAGAAAACAATTTCTCATTTGACACTCCAGTTGGAAGAGGCCAAGAGGATATGTGAAGGAGAAGGAGCATTAGAATTTGGAAGAAGAAATTTTAAGGCTCAGAAAGGAGCTTGAAAATAGTAAAGATGAATTGAAGATGAGAAGCAAGTATGAGGGCAACACTAAAGCCTTGGACAAAATGTTGAGTAATCAGAAGCACTCAAAAGATAATGGAGGTTTAGGTTTTGAAGGACAGAGTTCAAACAACAAAGACAGATCTGGCAAGTAAATACAGTTTACCTCTTCAAGTGAGAGTAAGAGAAACAAACCTTTACTTTTAACAAAGCTACTAAGAAGAAGACCTATGTTGAAGCTACAAGAAATCTTCTTGTGAACCGGAATGCTCAGAACCGAAAGGCTTACTCTTTGTACTGGGATGAAAACCATAAAGGCAAGTTCAAGATTGATGAAGAGGGTTTCACTAAAGTCAATAGCATGAGAGGAGAACATCTGATGAGACAATTATTTGTCGGTCCAATGAATCAAGATTGGTATGTACCCAAATTCCATGGTTATTGTTATCAGTGTAATAAGTTTGGTCATAGAATTGTTGATTGTAGTTTGTTGCATAAGTCCCCTACTAGTTTTGAAAGTAAAAATTCGTTTGTTGCACTCCAAGAGATGAATGTCACATGTTATCAATGTAATGGTTTTGGTCACAAGAGTTATAATTATAGGAGAATTCAATTGGTATCCGACAATAGTTTTTCAAATTCATCATTCAATGTCAATGTGAATTGCTATCATTGTGAAAATGTTGGCCACATTGCAAAGCATTGCAAACTCAAGACAACTAAGCAAAAGAAGTCAGTACCAGATTGAATAGAAGCAAAACCAAAGCAAAAAATCGCAACTGATAAGAAGAAGGAATCCAACCTGGTTTGGGTTGAGAAGGATAAGAATAAAGTAGAATCAAGTCTGATTGTGTAGAATGCCTTGCATGCAGAAAGAAGAAATGTATGGGTTGTAGACAGTGGATGTTCCAATCACATGACCAGAGACAAAAATAAGATCATCAAGTTCGATGATTGGAATGGAGGTCTGGTAAGGTTTGGAGACAACTCTTCCATTAAAAGGAAAAGGTACTCTGAACATAGATGGCAGATTAAAAGCACATGATGTATACTATGTGGAAGGAATAAAGCATAATTTTCTAAGTGTGAGTCAAATGTGTGATAGAGGATACAAATTCACATTTAACTCTAACGGTTGTCAGATAAAGGAAGGATAGTACCAAATAGATGGAAATATGTACAATCTGAAGGAATGCTTTGAGTCCCAATGCATGATGGGACAAGTAGATGAGAGTTGGTTGTGGCACAAAAGATTAAGCCATATAAACTTTGATAATCTGTTTAAGGTGAGAAAGAAAGGTTATGTGAGACATATACCACCAATTATCAAACCGGCAAGTACTTTTTGTTATGAATGTCTAAGAGCCAAGTAGACTAAGGTAACCTTAAAGATAAAATAAAATAATACCTCAAGGCCCTTAGAACTTGTGCATACAGATCTGTGTGGTCCAACCAGAACAAGAGCTTTAGTCGGTGAGAGATACTTCATGTTGTTCATTGATTATTTCTCAAGAATGACATGGGTCACTTTCCTACATGACAAATCACAAGCATATGAGAGGTTCAAGATATTTTGAAAGATGGTTGAGAAGGAAAGTGGATGCAAGATGAAGTGTCTGAGATCAAACCAGGGTGGTGAGTTCACATCAAATGAGTTTGTAGACTACTGTGAGAGGCATAGAATCAGAAGACCATATTCAACCCCAAGAACACGCCAACAAAATGGTGTTGTAGAAAGGAAAAACCAGACTCTCAAGGAGATGGCAAGAACTATGTTGAATAAGACAAACATATTGGATATGTACTGGAAGAAAACAGTACATACTGTTGTATGTACATTGAACCGGGTTTAGCTGAGAACAAATAGCAGAATGACACCTTATGAACTGTGGTATGACCGGAAGCCATCAGTTAAATATTTCAAAGTGTTTGGAAGTAAATTCTTCATCAAGAGAGATGAAGATAGTTTAGGTGGTTTTGATTCTAGGAGTGATGAAGGCATCTTCTTGTGTTACTCTAATCACAACAAAGCCTACAAATTCTACAATAAAAGACTGAGAAGAGTCATTGAAAGTGTGCATGTAAGAGTTGATGAAGATTTTCATAAAGGAAAACAAGCACATGTAAATTGGTATGATGATTCATGTGATGAAGATGAAGTTCAATCATAAAATGAACTGTGAGAAGCACCCAACAAGACCTCTAATAGATATGTGCAGAAAAATTACCCAGAAGAGAAGATTATAGGAAATAAAAGTGACGGTGTAGAGACAAGAAGAAGACTTGCCCGAAATAATGAATAAGTGAATTTCTACCACATGATTGAAATGGAACCCAAAACATCCAATGAGGCTAGCAAAAGTGACAAATGGATGGATGCAATGGAAGAAGAGTTGCAATGAATTGAAAAGAACAAGACTTGGGAATTAGTTCCAAGACCAGCAGATAAGAATCTCATAGGTACCAAATGGGTCTACCGGAATAAGATGAATGAAGAAGGTAAAATTTTCAAGCATAAAGCAAGGTTAGTGTGCAAAGGGTTTTCTCAAGTAGAAGGAATTGATTTTGAAGAAACATTCACACAAATTGCAAGACTTGAGGCTATTAGAATGTTCTTAGCATTCTTTGCCTTCAAAGGATATAAGGTCAAATGGATGTTAAGTCTTCTTTCTTGAATGATAATTTGGAACAAGAAGTCTATATAGAACAACTGCAAGGTTTTCTGCTACATGATGATGGAACTTTTGTATGCTAGTTGAAGAAAGCATTGTATGGTTTAAAGCAAGCTCTAACAACATGGTATTCAAGGTTGGATAAGTATCTTGAGGAGCAAGGTTTCAGAAAGGGAAGTGCAAATAGTAATTTGTACATAAAAGTGGATGGAAATCACTTGATTATTGTTGTTGTATATGTGGATGATATAATTTTTGGAGGCAACAAGGATATCTTGTGTAAAAAGTTTGTTGATCAGATGCAATCAAAGTTTGAGATGTCATTGCTTGGAGAGATGTCATATTTTCTTGGTTTGTAAATTTCAAAACAAGATAAAGGAATATTTATCTCTCAAACCAAGTATGTCAGAGATATGTTGAAGAAGTTTCAGAGGAAGACAACAAACTGGTAAGTAACCCATGGTGATCAGATGCAAGTTGAGCAAGGTTGATGAGTCACCCGAAGTGGATCAGACCCTGTATAGATCCATAATTGGTAGTCTTTTATACCTTGTTGTCTCAATATCAGATATAGTGCAGGCAGTATGTATGGTGGCAAGATTTCAAGTTGCACCTAAACAGTCACATGAGAATGTAGTTAGAAATTTATTCTAGTACCTACAAGGAACACTTAATTATGGCTTATGGTATCCAAAGAAATGAGATTTTACTTTACAAGCCTACATTGATGCTGAATGGGCAGGTTGTATATATGACCAAAAAAGCACAAGTGGTGGTGCATTCTTTTTAGGTGACCAGTTAGTTTCATGGCACAACAAGAAGCGGGATTCAGTCTCCTCATCTACTGCTGAGGCAAAATATATTATTGTTGCTACAAGTTGTTCTTAGGTGTTATGGATGAAGCAGGCTCTCAAGGACATTCAGATAGAAATATCTGACCCTATTTCAATCCGATGTGATAACTCAAGTGCAATCAACATTCCAAATAATCTAGTTATGCACTCAAGGACAAAGCACATTGCTATCAAACACAACTTTCTTAGAGAGAAGGTTGCAGAGCAAGAAGTGAAGGTAGAATATGTTCGTACAGGTGAACAAGTTGTTGATATCTTCACAAAATCTCTACCGGTAAACACATCTGGATATCTAAGACACAAGTTAGGATTTTTCTCACCAGCTTTGTGCACTTAAATGTGTATGAAGATCTGTGGTTCAGGGGGAGTTTATAACCATACATTTTTTACTCTTGGACCATATGTTGTACTCAGGAGGAGAGTACACATCCCCAACTTGTTTATGATTTTCTTAGTTGTGTCAGTTGTCTCTTCAATTCACAAGACTAGCATAATTTTTGATATTAAAAAAGAAATCAGGTTTGGCATTTTGGAAAGTTGTCTATTCAATTTGTCTATCTACCAAAGTCACAATCAACTTGATCGAGAGAGTAACTTCACTAAGGAGAATGTGCTCATCAGTCCCTATTTGTGATTGTTTTTAGTGTCTATTCAATTTGTACCTAAAAATCACAAATTGGACCACAGGGTGGAAGGGAAAAGTAGTCTGGCTTACCAGGAGATAAAGTATAATAGTTCATGAATTACCTGCAAAGGGGGAGACCTTGAAAATTTGTCCTGGCCCTTTGTCATTGTTGTCAAAGGGGAGAAAGAACCGCAGTTGGAGATAGTGCATATTGTGAGCCCGATAATATGGGTGTTGCCATCAATACCAAAGGGGGAGATTGTTGGCATTATTGTCATTGATGTCAACCGATAAGTATGTCAACCAATATGCAAGATGTTGTTACCGGCATTGGAGATTGTTGGCATGTTGATGTCAACTGGTAAATCTGTCAACTAGTAAGCAAGCAAACCTAGTAAGTGCAGTCTGATATAACATGACTTAATCGATAGTATAGTGAAGTACACGATATGAAGGTTAACCGGCTAGTGTATACCGGTAACATGTTCAATCGGTGACCAAATTAGAACTGACACAATCAAGTGAGTTTGATGCTGACAGGGATGACATGTGGAATCCAAGTGGCAAACGTCCACTGGGTAGGTGAATGGTGCATCAGTGAGGTAGTTTTTGACTAAGTTTGTATTAATGTCGACTACAAAAATTATGGGTCAGTTGCAGAGGATTACGACTTAAAGAAGATCGAAGGGCAGAGATTTGATTCTTTGACATCGTGATCAAATCAAGATATTTGATCATCTAGTTGATCTGGAGAAAGAAAATGCTAAATCATTTATTGATCGACAAAATCAAGACTGATGAACAGAGTCAAGTTTGCTAAATATAGTAAACATAGGAAGAATAAAAAGAGGACAGAGCTTTTTACTATACTATTGCAAGTTTTCTATTCAAGAAAGATGAGATCCGATTTGATTTGGATCAAAGTTGGTGAAGGAAACCCTAAGCGTATGAAATTTGAGTTTTTGTTCTAGTGGGAAAGCATATATATAAATATGCAGATCAAAAACTTAAGTATGTTGAGAGAGAGAAAGAGAGAGTATGCTTGATGATAGATTTATGATAAAGTGAATCTTTGTGAGGCAAGAGTTGATCAGTCTAACTGAGAGAAAATATTGAAGCGTCTGAGTGTTGGAGAAGAACTGGTATGGAAGGTTTAACCAGCAAGGGTTAAGGTAACCGATAAACTGTTATATAGTATAATAGTCTGTTAAACTGACAGTGTCTAAACCAGTAAGAGTTCAGCAGAGCGAATAGTTTCCAAGTGTTACACAACTCATTTGTAACCAAGTGTTTATCATTGTATTGATTTTATCTCATTTTATTTCACTGAGTAGGTGCTCGATGCAATGGTTGGTTCTCCTTGAGTTGGTGCTCAAAATAGAATAGGGGTTGGTTCTCCTTTGGATTGGTTCCCATAAATAGCTAGGGGTTGGTGCTCCTTGGGTTGGTGCCCTAAACAATGTAAAACTATTATTTCACTATGAGGTTGGATTGGAGTAGTAGATCTCCAGCAACTTTTCTCACCGAGGTTTTTCCCACATTGGGTTTTCCTCATATATCTAGTGTTATATGATGTGCTCTTGTGTGTGATTACTTGTTAGTGCTTTCATTATCCTACCAGTTGCACACATTGTTTGAAATTGTTTATAATCACTGATTCACCCCCCCTCTCAGTGATATCTTGTGTTCTACAAAATGAAGCATCGCCAAGGCTCGTCAGATAAGGCATGTAAGTAAGCAAAGCGGAGGTTTCCCTTATCCCGCGGAATAAAAAAACAAAAAACCAAGGCTCGTGGGATAAGGCCTACAAGGAAACACAGCAAAAGAAAAGGTTTTCCTTATCCCGCGTGTTATCGCAGGGATAAGGAAAAGGTCGTGGGATAAGAGGACAAAGAGGTAACAAGAAGAAGGTGCTTATCTTGCGAGGGCGCGCAAGGTGTAGCTGAAGGTCACGGGGTAAGAAAGTGAAAGGAAATGAAGGACTTCCTTATCCCTCACATTCCTGCGGGATAAAGAAATAAAGGCAAACTCAAGAAGTCTTATCCTGTGGGGTAAAATTAAGGTCATAAGAGACCCGTTGGATAAAAAACAAAGTGGAAACAAAGGAATGCTTATCCCATGAGGTGAAGCCGGGTGAAGAAAGATGTCATGGGGTAAGCAAGAAAAGCAAACAGAAGTGAAGAAATCTTACCCCATGAGGATGAAAGGGGATTAGAAGGTTCTCATGGGATAAGAGACAATGAAGGCCAATAAAGGAAAGGCTTATCCCGCGAGGATGAGCAGAGAGTGAAAAGGGACCGTGGGATAAGAAAGAAAGGAAAAAACATAGGAATTCTTACCCCACATGGTATGTAGGGTCGTTTAGCAGTCAAACATAGTAAGAAAAGCGTGGACCCAGTGTGCCACGTTGGACATCTGCGGTCGTCAGATCTTCATAAAGGCGTGATTTGACGGCCATGTTTTAATCTTCTATTGAGCTTTTGAGTGCGCTTACATGGTAGGATCTCGCACGTCCATCTTTGCATGAGATCACTTGATCAATGGTTGGAATTGAATTTTTTCAGTGGTTGTTGATTTTTGAATGCTCTGTGTAGGGTGGTTGTTGACCCGATGATCGAGGACATTTTTTGGACCTAGTCGACACCCCAAATTGAATTAGATTTTTATGCAGCTATTGGATTTGCACGTTGTATCTTCAGAGGTGACTCTATAGATAGTTTTCAGATGCCACCCATGCCTCTTCAATGTTGATTGAAGACTTTTTATGCCTACAAACGATATCCAGTACCCTAGACACATTCTGATGCAGGCTTTTTCCTGATTTGTGGGGATTTTTTGTTTCTTCAGAGGCAGAGGATGCCTTCTCAGGATAGTTTCACTCACCATCAGGTCCTTGATTTTATCTTCTCCTCCTCTTTGATATTTTGTAAACTAATTCAACAACTACATTCCTCATTCTGAGAGCTTTCTGGTGATATATAATACTTGCATATTTGGCCAAAAAATACCCCTCAGGCGAATTTAACCTTGAAAGCAGATCATCATTTAAATTTTTGAATTTCTTCTATAGTTGAAACTATGTCATTAACTTTGATTTTTCATCCATTTTACTCCTAATGCCCTACCAT
Organism: Cryptomeria japonica; assembly: GCF_030272615.1. Classification (NCBI taxonomy): domain Eukaryota; kingdom Viridiplantae; phylum Streptophyta; class Pinopsida; order Cupressales; family Cupressaceae; genus Cryptomeria; species Cryptomeria japonica. The sequence continues at coordinate 532,368,702 of NC_081414.1, forward strand.
GTGGTGACCTGTGATTTGCTGACGGGGTCCACTTTTCGCCACCTCACTCATCTGCCACTTGTCTGCCTCATTCCCGCCACTAGGCTGCCACTTGTTCGCTTCGTCATTGCCACCTCTGCGGGATCCACTAGCTCACCTGCCACCTCATTTTTTGCCATTTCGCGATGGTTAATGGGCGAGCAACTTCGGCTTGTGAAACAACGCCGATCGTCAAATCTTCTTCAACCTGCGCGATCTTTACCATTTTGCCATTTCGCGAAGGCTATCTTTCGAGCATCTTCAAATAGCGAAACAATGCCAGTCGTTCGATCTCCTCAAATTGCACGATCTTTAATCCTGTTGGTATTTTGGTATGGTTTTGTCATTGATGTCAACAACTATGAACACTTATCAAGTTTGGCACTTTGGAGGATCAGCAATGTTCACCGGTATTTGGTACACCGGTAGGATATATTGTTCACTGACACTTGGAATGACATGGAAAACACTTAGTTATGTCAAAGACATCATTTGGACACTTTGTCTTGGAGATTTGTTCATTCACATATTCGTATTTGCATATTTGCTGTTACCGGCAAATAGGTCCAAAATAAGCACCGACAGGCTTATCTATTCCAGATCAGCACGACATGCTTTGGAGATGATTTTATTGTTATTGTAAATGCATTAAGCCGACATGTTGAATCGGATATTGCATCAGTTATTGATTTACTTGTAATTATCTTATTGTAATATCTTTTAGAGCCGACCTACTAAAATTGGTTTTAGGTTATGGTATATATGTAGGATCTTATTTGTAAGATTGATATGCGATAGGGATAAGGAATTGTAAGAAGGTATATGCGAGAATAAACAGAGCTATACATGCAGACATCATTTGAACGTGAAGCAAGGTTTTTGTAAATACAATCAGAACTACACCGGCACTGAATCCAGCATATGAAGATGCTATTTTGAGCAGTACATCATTATTGGATTTAACCATCCAATTGTAGTTAGTGTGACTCCTATTTGTGTTTGAGCAGTGAGCTCTAGGTGGTTGGCCTTTCTGTATGTGCAAACCCCATTTGTATACACATACTATCTGCAATAGTATCATCTAATTGTGGGTAAGTTTTCCCACCGTGGTTTTTCCCCTTACAAGGTTTCCATGTACAAATACCGGTACTATAATTAACTGATAAACTATCTACCGGAATAAAGTTTGGTTTACTGGTATTAAGCATTAAGGTTGGATAAGTTGTTTTTGGTTTGAATTTATTTGAAAACTAATTCACCCCCCCCCTCCCTCTCAGTTGTCTCCAGGACCTAACAATTAGTATCAGAGCTTAGTCCTCTTTTTGCAGAAGTTTAACAACTTGAGGAGTGTTGGTATTTTGGTATGGTTTTGTCATTGATGTCAACACCTACTAAACACTTATCAACTCTGGCACTTTGGAGAATCAGAAACATTCACCGACAAGCAAGTGACTCATGCACAATCACCAGTATCTGGTACACCGGCACGATATAATGATCACTGGCACTTGGAATGATATGGAAAACACTTCATAATGTTGAAGACATCGTGTGGACACTTTGTCCTAGAGTTTTGTTTATTGGTATATTCATATTTGCATATTTGTTGTTACTGGCAAATAGGTCCAGGATTACACCGACAGGATTATCTTTTCCAGATCAGCACGACATGTTATGGAGATGATTAATTATTATTTTAAATGCATCAAGCTGACATGTTGAATCGGTTATTGCATCGGATATTGTATTGTTTGTAAAATGTTTTTTTTGCAATATCTTGTAGAGCCGACCTACTAAAATTGGTCTTAGGTTATGGTATAAATGTAAGATCTTATTTGTAAGATCAAATGTGGAGTACGAAAAAGGATTATGTAAAGGTATATGGGAGAATAAGCAAAGCTATACACGCAAACATCATTTGAAGATTAAAGGAGGGTTTTTGTGAAGACAATCAAAACTACACTGGTACTGAATCCAGCAGATGAAGATGCTATTTTGTGCAGTATATTCTTATTGGATTTAACCATCCAACTATAGTCAGTGTGACTCCCATTTTGTGATTGAGCAGTGAGCTCTAGGTGCTTGGCCTTTCTGCATGTGCAAACTCCATTTATGTACACTTACTATCTGCAGTAATATCATCTAATTGTGGGTAAGGTTTCCCACTATGGTTTTTCCCGTTACAGGGTTTCCACGTACAAATATTGGTGTTATGTGTTGTGGATGACTTTGTCTTTATGTTTCATGCACTAATCCTTACCGGTATAGCAATTAACTATTAAAACTGTTTATTGACATGTTAACCTAGTTTACCGGCATTAAGCTTTAAGTTGGTTAAGTTGTTTTTGGTTTGAATTTATTTGGCAACTAATTCACCCACCCCTCTCAGTTGTCTCTGGGACCTAACAATTGGTATTAGAGCTTAGTCCTCTTTTGCACAAGTTTAACAGCTTGAGGAGATCCAATGTCTACTAACTATTTCAGGAAGGACAGTCCTAAACTTGATGGAACCAACTATGGCATATGGAAGATCATAATGGAGACACATCTAAATTGGATTGGAAAGGACATCTGGGATATTACAAAGAATGGTTATACTACTGTTATACAAGGTCAGCCTAGTCTTGCTAACTTAACTAAAGATGAGGAAAATGTTGAGCGCATTATCAGATCAACAAATCATGGGACTATCAGATAGGTCTACTACTAAAGCTATTTGGGATCATTTGGAAACACTAAATGAAGGAGATTCCACAGTCAAAATTGCAAAACTTGAAAGCTTCTGGGTCAAGTATGAACATCTGAAAATGGAAGAAGATGAAAGGATTTCTACTTTTATGGAAAGAGTAAATGAGATTGTTCTGGGTATTAAATATTGTGGAGGAACCTTAAGTGAAGATGAAATTGTTTCAAAATTTTTAAGAGGATTTCCACTGGCATATAAAATGAAAGTCACTGTTATAAATGAGTTAAGAACAATGCCTAATACATCAGTTACTAGGGATACATTGATTAGGAAACTTTCAGCTTTTGAAATTGAAGAATTTGGTCTTGTTGCTACTGTAAAGACAGATTTGGCCTTTAAAGCATCAACATCATCTGCTCCATCATTTGACAAATCTGATTGGAAAGCCTTTAATGCAAGAGAACTTGAAGAAAGCAGGAAAGAGAATGAAGAACTTGAAGCACTATTTGCAAGGAAAATGCCTAAAGGTCCAGTTGGAAGTAAGTATGAAGGTAAAGCACCCTTTAAATGTTTTAACTACAATAATATTGGTCATATGGCTTCGAGATGCCCTGATAGACATGCTAGACTAAGAGAAGAAGCTAGAAGAACATACAAGCCTAACCCTGAATATCAAAGATACATATTTAAGAAGAATAAAGACAAATCTTGTTACATTGCTGATGAAGGTGTGACTGATGATTCTGATGAGGATCCAGCAGACAATGGATGGGTTTTTGTTGCTATAACAAAAGATCAACCGGCACCTACTGCTCAACCGGTAGTATAGGCCCTGGCCGCTAAAGTTGAAGTTAAGGATGAATGGATCATTGATTCAAGATGATCACATCATATGATAGGAGACAAAGGAAAATTCTTGAACTTTCAAGAATACAATGGAGGCTTAGTGAGATTTGGAGATGACAAAGCTTGTTCAATCAAAGGTAAGGGTACAATATATCTTGATGGTAAGCATAACACTGACAATGTCTACTATGTTGAAGGATTAAAGCATAATCTTTTGAGTGTTGGTTAATTAGTTGAGAAAGGATTTCAGTTATAATTTAAAAATGGAAAATGCAAAATCATGAACAGATTTGGTTTGGAAATTGCAATCAGTAATCCGACTAGAGGTAATAGCTTTCATTTGAATAACAGTGAAAAGACATGCTTGATTGCACATATAGATGAAAGTTGGTTATGGCATAAAAGACTCTATCATGTAAACTTTGATTGCATGGTGAAAATTAGTACTACTAACGCAGTTAGAGATTTACCTAAAATTGTCAAACCTCATAATACAGTATGTAAGGAATGTCAATTTGGAAAAAAAGTTAGAGCTAGTTTCAAAAGTATTCCAGAAAAATCCAATAATGCTCTTATTTATGTGGTTCAGCTAGAACTAAAATCTTAAAAGGTGATAGATATTTCATGCTAATCATTGATGACTATTCTAGAATGTGCTGGGTTACTTTTCTTAGAGAAAAATCAAAAGCACTTGGAAAGTTCAAACTAGTCAAAGCAATGGTTAAAAATGAAACTGGTAAGAAAATCAAATGTCTAAGATCAGATCAAGGAGGAGAATTTACATCTAAAGAATTTAATACATTCTGTGAAGTGAATGGAATCAGAAGACAACTATCAGCACCTCGAACACCACAACAGAATGGAGTTGTTGAAAGGAAAAACAGAACTATCTTGGATGCATCAAGAAGTATGTTTTTTAGAAGCAAACCTACCACATGTATATTAGAGAGAAACAGTCAGTACAATGGTCTATACATTCAACAAAGTTCACATCAAAGGTGAAACCGGTAAGACCCCTCATGAACTATGGTTTGGTAATACTCCTACTCTTAAGTATTTCAAAATTTTTGGAAGTAAATGCTATATCAGAAGAGATGAGTATATTGGAAAATTTGATCCTAGAAGTGATGAAGGAATATTTCTTGGTTATTCATCTAAGAGCAAGGCATAAAGATGTTTTAACAAAAGATTGTAGAAATTTTTTGAAAGTACAAATGTAAAGATTGATGAACAATTCAAAGGAACTTCAAGGTATATAGACTCTGAACTGGCAACAAAATTTTTGGCAAATGAACCTACTCTAAATCCACTGGTACAAAATGAAGATCCAGTTACCTCGGTATCATCTGAGGATTCCATAGTAACTGAGGAACCGCAGCAAATAAAGACACCCCGGTATGTAAGACTGAATCATTTTGAAGATCAGATAATTGGAAACAAGTTTAAAGGAGTTATGACAAGAGGAAGATTGGTAAATGAAGAGGTATGTCTTATTTCTCAAATTGAAGCATCATCTGTTAATGAGGCATGTGAAGATAAATTTTGGATTAAAGCTATGGAAGAAGAATTGGAACAAATTGAGAAAAATAACACTTGGACATTAGTTCCCTGGCCTAAAGATAGAAATGTAATTGGAACCAAATGGGTATTCAGAAACAAACTTAATGAAGATGGTAAGGTTGTTAGAAATAAAGCAAGACTAGTGTGTAAGGGATACTCTTAGAAGGAAGGAGTTGATTACAATGAAACCTTTGCACCGGTAGCTAGAATTGAGGTAGTCAGATTATTTTTGGCTTTTGCAGCACACAAGAACTAATAAGTTTATCAAATCGATATTAAATGTGCATTTTTGAATGGAGATCTTGAAGAGGAAGTCTACATTGAACAACCTGGTGGGTTTAATTTGACAGATGACAATGCTATGCTTTGCAGGTTAAGAAAAGCTCTGTATGGATTAAAGCAAGCTCCAAGAGCTTGGTATGCAAGATTGGATAAGTATCTTTTGAAGATTGGTTTTAGTAAAGGAAATGCAGACTATTATAAAGTAACTAATGATGACATCTTGATTATAGAAGTATTTGTTGATGATATAATCTTTGGAGGAGAAGATGGATTATGTAAAGAATTTTCTATTAAAATGCAGCAAGAATTTGAAATGTCTATGATTGGAGAAATAAAATTCTTTATATGATTGTAGATTTCACAGATTGATAAAGGTATATTCTTGAGTCAATCCAACTACTTAAAAGAGTTACTAAAGAAATTTGGGATGGAGAACTCTAAATCGGAAAGCACACCTATGACAACAAATGACAAATTATCACAAAGGGATGAATCTACACCTGTTAATCCAACTAGATACAAATATATGATAGGAGGTTTACTATATTTGACACAAACTAGACCTGATATTATGAATGCAGTATGTATTGTTTCAACATTTTAGAGTAATCCTAGAGAAAATCATGAGTCAACAGTAAAAAGGATTTTTTTGGTACTTACAAGGCACTATAAATCTTGGATTATGGTATCCTAGAGATGAAAACTTTGAATTATGTGCATACACATATGCAAATTAGGCAGGAGATGTGGATGATAGAAAAAGCACCACCGGTAGAGCATTCTTTCTTGGAAATAGACTAGTTTCTTGGTTGAGTAAGAAACAAAGTTGTACATCTTTATCAACAGCAGAACCGGAATATGTTGCAGTAGCAACTAACTGTACACAGGTACTATGGCTTAAGCAAATGTTGAAAGACATAAAGATAAAATGCAAGGAACCTATTACTATCTATTGTGACAACACTGCAGCAATTGATATATCTAAGAATCCGGTATTACATTCTAAAACCAAACATGTTTCTATCAAACTGAATTTTCTAAGGGAAAAAGTTGAAGCAAAGGAAATAAAACTGGTTTATGTGAATACTAAATAGAAAATTGTAGATATTTTTACTAAACCTCTGCCTAAGGAGAATTTTGAATATCTCAGAGATTATCTTGGAGTCATACCCCCACCAGTAGAGACTTAGGAAGTTGATGATTGTCATCAACCAACAAAATTAACAGAGAAATCTTTTATTTCGGCTTTGATGGGAAGCTACTTCTCAAGGGGAGTAGTTGGTATACTAAATTAATTGGCATTTTGTATATGAAATTGGTTTTGTTGTAACTTTGGCATTGTATGTCAAAGGGGGAGAGATTGGTATGGAAAAACTTTGAAAAACACAAGGAAAACACATGTTGCTCCCAGTGGGAGAGATTGTTGTTTGGGAGTGATTATTACTCTCTATACATCTCTTTTTGGAGATTGTTGGTTTTTGGTATTTGGCATTTCTGTTTTGGAACTTTGATGGTTTTTCCATCTTGTGTTGCCATCAATGCCAAAGGGGGAGATTGTTGGTATTTTGGTATAGTTTTGTCATTGATGTCAACACCTACTAAACACTTATCAACTCTGGCACTTTGGAGAATCAGCAACATTCACTGGCAAGCAAGTGACTCATGCACAGTCACCGGTATCTAGTACACTAGCATGATATAATGATCACTAACACTTGGATTGATATGGAAAACACTTGGTAATGTCAAAGACATCGTGTGGACACTTTGTCCTGGAGTTTTGTTTATTGGTATATTCATATTTGCATATTTGCTGTTACCGGCAAATAGGTCCAGGGTTACACCGATAGGATTATCTTTTCCAGATCAGCATGACACGCTATGGAGATGATTAATTATTATTGTAAATGCATCAAGCCGACATGTTGAATCGGTTATTGCATCGGATATTGTATTGTTTGTAAAATATTTTTATTATAATATCTTGTAGAGCCGACCTACTAAAATTGGTCTTAGGTTATGGTATAAATGTAAGATCTTATTTGTAAGATCAAATGTGGAATACGAAAAAGGATTTTGTAAAGGTATATGCGAGAATAAGCAGAGCTATACACACAGACATTATTTGAAGATTAAAGGAGGGTTTTTGTGAAGACAATTAGAACTACACCAGTACTGAATCCAACATATGAAGATGCTATTTTGTGCAGTATATTCTTATTGGATTTAACCATCCAATTGTAGTCAGTGTGACTCCCATTTTGTGATTGAGCAGTGAGCTCTAGGCGCTTGGCCTTTCTGCATGTGCAGACCCCATTTATGTACACTTACTATTTGTAGTAGTATCATCTGATTGTGGGTAAGGTTTCCCACCATGGTTTTTCCCCTTACAGGGTTTCCACATACAAATATTGGTGTTATGTGTTGTGGATGACTTTTTCTTTATGTTTCATGCACTAATCCTTACCGGTATAGCAATTAACTGTTAAAACTGTCTACCGACATGTTAATCTAGTTTACCGGTACTAAGCTTTAAGTTAGTTAAGTTGTTTTTGGTTTGAATTTATTTGACAACTGATTCACCCCCCCACCCCCCCCTCTTAGTTGTCTCTGAGACCTAACAAGGAGATCCAATGTCTACTAACTATTTCAGGAAGGACAGTCCTCAACTTGATGGAACCAACTATGGTATATGGAAGATCAGAATGGAGACACATCTAAATTGCATTGGAAAGGACATCTGAGATGTTACAAAGAATGGCTATACAACTCCTACATCTAGTTAGCCTAATCCACCTACCTTAGGAAAAGATTAAGAAAATGATTGCAAAGCAAGAGAAGCATTTTTGAGTGCATTAACAGATCAACAAATCATGGGATTATTAGATAGATCTACTACTAAAGCTATTTGGGATCATTTGGAAACATTGAATGAAGGAGATTCCATAGTTAAAATTGCAAAACTTGAAAGCTTTCGGGCTAGGTATTAAAATCTTAAAATGGAAGAAGATGAAAGGATTTCTGCTTTTATGGAAAGAGTAAATGAAATTGTTTTGGATATTAAATGTTGTGGAGGAACCTTAAGAGAAGATGAAACTATTTCAAAAGTTTTAAGAGGATTTCCACCGGCATATAAATTGAAAGTTACTGCTATAAATGAGCTAAGAACAATGCCTAATACATCAATAACTAGGGATACATTGATTGGAAAACTTTCAGCTTTTAAAATTGAGGAATTTGGTCCTGTTGCTACTATAAAAATAGATTTAGCCTTTAAAGCATCAACATCATCTACACCATCTTTTGACAAATCTAACTGGAAAGCCTTTTATGCAAGATAACTTAAGGAAAGCAGGAGAGAAAATGCCTAAACATCCAATTGGAAGTAAGTATGAAAGTAAAGCACCCTTTAAATGTTTTAACTATAATAAGATTGGTCATATGGCTTCGAGATGCCCTGATAGACATGCTAGACTAAGAGAAGAAGCTAGAAGAACATACAAGCCTAACCCTGAATATCAGAGATACAGATTTAAGAAGAATAAAGATAAATCTTGTTATCTTGCTGATGAAGGAGTCACTAATGATTCTTATGAAGATCCGACAGACAATGGATGGGTTTTTGTTGTTATAATAGAAGATCAACTGACACCTACTATTCAACCGGTAGAGCAGGCCCTGGCAGCTAAAGTTGAAGTTAAGGATGAATGGATCATTGATTCAGGATGTTCACATCATATGACTGGTGATAGAGGTAAATTCTTGAACTTTCAGGAATATAATGGAGGTTTGGCAAGATTTGGAGATGATAAATCTTGTTTGATCAAAGGAAAAGGTACTATATCTTTTGATGGTAAGCATAATACTGACAAAGTTTACTATGTAGAAGGTTTAAAGCATAATCTTTTGAGTGCTGGTCAATTAGTTGAAAAAGGATTTCAGTTACAATTCAAGAATGGTAAATGCAAAATTATGAACAAAACTGGTTTGGAAATTGCAACTGGAAATCAAACTAGAGGTAACATCTTTTATTTGAATAACAATGAAAAGACATGATTGATTGCACACATTGATGAAAGTTGGCTATGGCATAAGAGACTCTGTCATGTAAATTTTGATTGCATGGTAAAAATCAGTACTACTAAGGCAGTTAGAGACTTACCTAAGATTCTTAAACCTCACAATCCGGTATGTAAGGAATGTCAATTTGGAAAACAAGTTAGACCATTTTTTAAAAGTATTCCAGAAAAATCCAATAATGCTCTTGACTTAATTCACACTGATTTATGTGGTCCAGCTTGAACCAAAAGTTTACAAGGTGATAGATATTTTATGCTAATCATTGATGACTATTCTATAATGTGTTGGGTTACTTTTCTTAGAGAATAATCAGAAGCACTTGGGAAGTTCAAATTATTCAAAGCAATGGTAGAAAATGAAACTGGCAAGAAAATCAAATGTCTGAGATCAGATCAAGGAGGTGAATTCACATCTAAGGAAGTTAATATATTTTGTGAAGTGAATGGAATTAGAAGACAGTTATCAACACCCCAAACACCATAGCAGAATGGAGTTGTAGAAAGGAAAAACAAAACTATCTTGGATGCAGCCAGAAGTATGTTATCTGAAGCAAATCTACCACATGTATATTGGAGAGAGGCAACAAACACAACGGTTTATACATTCAACAAAGTTCACATCAAAGGAGAAATCAGTAAGACCCCTCATGAAGTATGGTTTGGTATTACTCCTACTCTTAAATATTTCAGAATATTTAGAAGTAAATGCTATATTAGAAGAGATGAGTATATTGGCAAATTTGATCCTAGAAGTGATGAAGGAATATTTCTTGGTTATTCATCTAAGAGAAAAGCATATAGATGTTTTAACAAAAGATTACAGAAAATTGTTGAGAGTAGAAATGTGAAGATTGATGAATAGTTTAGAGGAACTTCAAGGTATATAGACTTTGAACCGGTAGCAGAGATACTGACAAATGAACCTACATTGAATCCACTGGTATAGAATGAAGATCTAGTTACCCCAGTATCATCTGAAAATTCCACTGTAACTCAAGAATAGCAGCAAACAAAGACACCCCGATATGTAAGATTGAACCACTCTAAAAATCAGATAATTGGGAATAAGTATCAAGGAGTTATGACAAGAGGAAGACTGGCAAATGAAGAGGTATGTCTTATTTCTCAAATTGAACCATCATCAATTAATGAGGCATGTGAAGACAAACACTGGATTAAAGCTATGGAAGAGGAACTAGAACAAATTGAGAAGAATAACACATGGACATTAGTTCCTTGGCCTAAAGACAAAAATGTGATTGGAAAAAATGGGTGTTCAGAAACAAACTTAATGAAGATGGTAAGGTAATCAGAAATAAAGAAATACTAGTGTGTAAGGGATATTCTCAAAAAGAATGAATTGATTATAATGAAACCTTTGCACTGGTAGCTAGAATTGAGGCAGTCAGATTATTCTTGGCTTTTGCAGCACACAAGAACTACAAAGTATATCAAATGGATATTAAATATGCATTTTTTGAATGGAGATCTTGAAGAAGAAGTTTACATTGAGAAACCTGATGGATTTTTTTTGACAGATAATAAAGATATGGTTTGCAGGTTAAGGAAAGCTTTGTATGGGTTGAAGCAAGTTCCAAGAGTTTGGTATGCTAGATTGGATAAATATCTTTTGAAGATTGGTTTTTCTAAAGGTAATGCTAACAACAACTTATACTATAAAGTGATTAATGATGACATTTTGGTTATAGATGTTTTTGTTGATGATATAATCTTTGGAGGAGAAGATGGATTATGTAAAGACTTTTCTATTGAAATACAACATGAATTTGAAATGTCTATGATTGGAGAGATACAATTCTTTTTAGGATTGTAGATTTCACAGATTGATAAAGGTATATTCTTAAGTCAACCCAAGTACTTGAAGGGGTTACTAACAAAATTTGGGATAGAGAACTCTAAACCGGTAAGCGCACCTATGACTACAAATGACAAATTATCACTAAGGGATGAATCTACACCTGTTAATCCGACTAGGTACAAATCTATGATAGGAGGCCTATTGTATTTGACTCAAACAAGACTTGATATTATGAATGCAATATGTATTGTTTCAAGATTTCAGAGTAATCCTAGAGAAAATCATGAATCAATAGTAAAAAGGATTTTTCGGTACTTACAAGGCACTACAAATCTTGGCTTATGGTATCCTAGAGATGAAAATTTTGAATTATGTGCATACATAGATGCAAATTGGGCAGTAGATGTGGATGATAGAAAAAGCACCACCAGCGGAGCATGCTTTCTTGGTTGAGTAAGAAACAAAGTTGCACATATTTATCAACAGCAGAATCAGAATATGTTGCAGCAGCAACTAACTGTACACAGGTATTATGGCTTAAGAAAATGTTGAAGGACATAAAGATAAAATGCAAGGAACCTATAACTATCTATTGTGATAACACTGCAGCAATTGATATATCTAAGAATCCGGTACTACATTCTAAAACTAAACATGTTTCTATCAAATTGAATTTTCTGAAAGAGAATGTTGAAGCAAAAGAAGTAAAACTAGTTTATGTGAATACTAAAGAGCAGATTGCAGATATTTTCACTAAGCCTTTGCCTTAGGAGACCTTTGAATATCTCAGAGACCAGCTTGGGGTCATACCCCCACCGGTAGAGACTTAGATAGTTGATGTTTGTCATCAACCAACATAATTAATAGATAAATCTTTTACTCTCTGTTTGATAAGGAGAGCTACTTCTCAGGGGGAGTAGTTGGCATACTGGATTGGTTGGTATTTTGTATTTGAACTTGGCTTTTGTGTTGGCTTTGACATTTGATGTCAAAGGGGGAGAGATTGATATGGAAAAACACAAGGAAAACACATGTTGGAAAAACACAAGGAAAACACATGTTACTCTCAGGGGGAGAGATTGTTACTTTGGAGAGATTGATTCTAAATTTTGATTTTTGGGAGATTAGTGGTTTATTGGCTTTTGGAATTTCTGTTTTGGCACTTTGATGGTTTTTCCATCTTGTATTTCCATCAGTGCCAAAGGGGGAGATTGTTGGTATTTTGGTATGGTTTTGTCATTGATGTCAACACCTATCAACACTTATCAACTCTGGCACTTTGGAGGATCAGCAATGTGCACTGGCAAGCAAGTGACTTATGCACAGTCACCAGTATCAGGTACACCGACAGGATATATTATCCACTGGCACTTGGAATGACATGGAAAACACTTGGTTATGTAAAAGACATCGTTTGGACACTTTGTCTTGGACATTTGTTCATTGGCATATTCGTATTTGCATATTTGCTATTACCGACAAATAGGTCTAGAATAAGCACCGACAGGCTTATCTATTCCAGATCAGCATAACTCACTTTGGAGTTGATTTTGTTGTTATTGTAAATGCATTAAGCCGACATATTGAATCAGATATTTCATCGGTTATTTATTTACTTGTAATTATTTTATTGTAATATCTTTTAGAGTTGACCTACTAAAATTGGTCTTAGGTTATGGTATATATGTAAGATCTTATTTGTAAGATCGATATGCGATAAGGATAAGGAATTTTTAGAAGGTATATGCAAGAATAAGCAGAGCTATACACACGGACATCATTTGAAGGTGAAGCAAGGTTTTTGTAAAGACAATCAGAACTACACCGGTACTGAATCCATTATATGAAGATGCTATTTTGAGCAGTACATCATTATTGGATTTAATCATCCAATTGTAGTCAAAGTGACTCCTATTTGTGTTTGAGCAGTGAGCTCTAGGCGCTTGGCCTTTCTGCATGTGAAGACCCCATTTGTATACACATACTATCTGCAGTAGTATCATCTGATTTTGGGTAAGGTTTCCCACCGTGGTTTTTCCCCTTATAGGGTTTCCACATACAAATATTGGTGTTATGTGTTGTGGATTCTATTGTCTTTTTGTTTCATGCATTAATCTTTACCGGTACTATAATTAACTAATAAACTGTCTATCGGCATAAAGTTTGGTTTACCGGTATTACGCATTAAGGTTGGATAAGTTGTTTTTGGTTTGAATTTATTTGACAACTCATTCATCAACCCCTCTTAGTTGTCTCCTGGACCTAACATATCCGTTCGTTCTCTGCAAAATTTGCCTCAAGAACCATGCACATGGTGGGGTCCACCTGGTCGCCAGCTATCTCTTCGGTCGCCTCGAGATTCGTGCCTACGCGCGTGGTGTCCAATGGGCACCCAACCGACACCATGCGTTAAAATCCTTCAAGGCTTTTACACTATAGTTGTGTTTGTGTTTGTTTTTAAATACCAAAATATCCCTTCGCCCAACGAATGTGGGATAATGGTTTTACCTAGAACTGTGCATTTTTTGCAAGTTTTCTGAGAGTTTTAATGGCTTTCCGTTGCATTTGTCTGAAGAATTTGCATTGCCTTTTTACTTGCTGCGTGGAAGGAGATTGGGATTATGGCTACCAATTGCATTGCTTAATTGTTTCAAACTTTCTTTAGCCCCTTTCTCCATTGCCACGATAGATCTAGAAAATGACTGCAGATTACATTTTGAAAGGTTTTTACAAAAAAACCTTTCAAATAGACTCCACACCAGGAAGGAGGAACTATAATTTGCATTTGGAATAAGTTTCATTTTTGCCAAACACATTGCTTGAAATTTTTTTGTTGGCTACTATATGTTTGCAGATTTTTTAAATTTTAAATTAACTTTACACCTACCAATGCATATTTGCTGTAAGTTTTGAATGTTTTAACCTTGCCCCTTCATCCACGTAGGGAGGAGGGAGGACTGCAATGACTGGAATTTTCTTTACACCTGCTACTTGCATTGGTATGAATTTTTAAAAAGTCTTTCACCATACCTCACTGCAGAGGAAGACTGGAATTACACCTGCCAGTCTGCACTATTTTGAAAACTTTTAAATGCTCTTCCAAAGTCGCCACAACAGGGAGAACTCTACATTTTAAACCTGCCAAGGCATTTGCTTGGAAATTAAAATGGCCCTCCTCTCAACTTCATGCCCATTGCATTTATTTTTTAAATGTTTTTTTTTTTAAAAACTCCTTTTTACCAGCTACGTGCCATAGGCAGGGAGGACTGGTAAAATGTCGTGGATTTGGTTACACCTTCGAATGTGGATTTGCTTTGAAATTCTTTGATTTTATGCCATGTATCATTGGCATGTAGGAAGGGGAAAACGGTTTGCAGCTGCTACTAGCATTTGCATTAAAATTTGAAGTTTTAAATTTTACCCATTCCACTCCAAGTACAGCAAGGAGAGATGGGCAAAAGTTGTGGAATTTGGCTTACAACAGCCAATGCATTTGGTTTAGTAAATGTGCCTCTTTATTGCCACTGCGCAGGAGATGAATTTCATCATCATCACTCTTATAACATGTGTCCTGATCAAAATCCAAATTTAGATAATTTGAAAATCTCTCAGTGAACCAAGTTGCCAATAAAATAAGATTGCAAGGGCATGAGCCAGGTTGGGCCTCAAAGTGGGTCCAGCTAAATTTTTTTTCGTTCTCATGCAACTGACCTTTGAAATACCTTACGAACCTTAAACATGCCTCTGGAATCGATCAACGCCATTTTCTAATCATTAGACTGAGTTTCACGACTTTCAGGTGTCTGTGCCACTTTTTTGCATTTAATCGCAAAGACGTAATTTTCAAACTAGTCGAAACACCTTTCTGGACTTTGCAAATTTATAGACGTGTACAATGATATACAAACATGAACTCTACCAAGCAGTTTCTCAAAACAAATCCCGAGTGAATAAATAGCAATGGTCAAAGATGACCAACTGGCTTTGTCAGCACTACGGACCTGATAAAGTCAATGCATAGGGAACACATGATGCCTTTCTTAAAAATATCAAACGATCTCCATAGACCCTCAAATCTGAGGCATATGCACCTTGAAGTACAGATCAAATCTTAGAATACTCAGTTTGACCAAAAGGATGACTGGGTGCAAATGGTGCGCTCATGAAAATAGCAACTTTAACTGATGTGGCAATGAAAGTACGGAACTGAATAAGGTGGCTCAAGAAGCCCTTTTGAAACTGATCAAACGGATTGGCATAAGCTTGAAATTTGAAACAAAGCTTGTCTTTTATATCAACAACAACCCAAAATAAACATTTTGACATGACATTCACCGAGGCATCTTTTACAAATGTGCAAAGCGAGGCTCTGACTAGCTCTTGAAACAGGGACTTGTGCAAACCATAAAACTGCAAACGGATTGAGCTTGCTAAACTGAGCAAATGGATTCATAAAGACTTGAAATTTTGCACGGAGGCACACTTTTATGCATAGAATTAAATCCACTTTGAATTTCATCATGACGATCAACAGGGCAAAAGTTATAGGAGCTCAAAGTAAGCTACTTAAAAAAATCTGCATTTGCACCTAACATGCACTTTCAGCTCGCCCCTTGAAGTGGGTACCTAATAAATTTGATCCAAACTGAATTCTGAAAGTTGCAAAATGCTTCATAGGCCAAATGAAAGGTATAAGACACATTTCCCAAGCCTTACCCTTGATGATTAACTAAGTCCATTTTACCCTCTCTCTAACTAGGCCATTCAAATTGACTCATTGTATGATCATTTGGGAAATGCAGAGAATTTTTTTGAAATGGGCCTCTCAAATTCCCTCAATTTTAATGAGTCCCAACAATGGCTTTGACTGGGGATGGTTGATTGCAAGATCAACACAAGAATTCAGAATCTATGGTAGAGTAGACCACCCAAAAATGGAAAACACTCTTCTCTTCTAAAAAACAAAGGGCTCCTTATTCTACCCAAACAACTGGGTACCTTATTTAAAGTCACACAACTAAAAGCAAAGCGACTATACAAAATTTACAACTTATAAATGTTCTCGGGCCATAAAAACTGAAATCAATTCTTACCTCTGTCAAACACATGATTTTCATTTCCACAAATAAAAGGTAAGCTGAAATCATCATTCACATCTGCCTGTTCAGAAACAATACCACTTCTAATCAGCTGATCACATAAAACATAATCATCAGCATGTTCATAATCATACAATCTTTGAAAACCAAACAAATGCTAAAAGTGTTGGTCACTAGGTGACATAAGAGTGCCATACTCTTCACCATTACTTCCTAGCTGAGAAGAAAAGTAATCCAACTCATTATGAAAGATGAGAACATCAGGAACATCTCTATTGCTAGTTTACTCAAATGATAAACACTCTTCCACAATTATGGCTTGCAAACTAGAGAGGAAAACTTCCTCATAAATTAACTGCACTTCATCTTGCTAATCACAATTTCTATCAGCACTTTGCACAAGTGAAAACACATGATCATCACTTGTCAATGGTTCATTTCCCACTTGCAAATCAGGGAAAATTATTTCAGATTTTTCATGCCTTTTAAAAGAAAGATCCACACAATGCATATTAAATTTTGAGTTCATATCAACATATGAATCTACATCTTCACACCTATCAACCGTATATGCATTTTCATCTTGTCCATCACTCAAATCAAAAATAGGGAAATAATCAACAACATATGTACATACTTCACACCCTCAAAAACATCATTAGTATCTGAATAGGTATGGGTTGGGTATAAGAGATTGGGCACATTTTTGGATGCATACCTCTAAAGATCAGTAGCTAAGAGTTTTGAGATTTATTCACTACTTAGTGAACCTTCTCCTTCACTTTCATTTTCCTTAGCTTCATCCTCTGTTCTATAAACATTGTCCCAATCTGATAAAGGTATTAAATCTGTAGTGCTCATGTCTTTATACACATTTATTTCATCATTACAACAACTTGCATCTGCATCATAACCTTTATCATGCCGCTTATAAAGTGCTGCTATATGTTGCAACATAGTTTCATAACTTTGGTTGAAAACATTTTGTGGATTGAACTTAACAACAAGGTGATCCATATCATTTAGATCTGGAACCTCAATGGGCTCATGATTAGTTGAACAATTACTTATGTTCTCACAAGTCTCTTCTTG
This sequence comes from Cryptomeria japonica, assembly GCF_030272615.1. NCBI lineage: Eukaryota > Viridiplantae > Streptophyta > Pinopsida > Cupressales > Cupressaceae > Cryptomeria > Cryptomeria japonica. Next base: position 532,386,183 of record NC_081414.1, read on the forward strand.
CTCTGAATACACATCTAAACTATCATGTTGAGAATAAGAATCACCTTAAACATCATAGGAGGCATATCCACTCATGAATTGATCTCCTTCACTGTACTCAATCTTGTGTACATTTTCATATTTAATTTATTCAATCTCATATATCCATTCTTTAATACATGCGAAACTTTCTTCTCTCAAGGTAGTAGACCAATTAACTAAGTCAGGCTCATCAAGCTCTAAAAATAACTCAATCAAAATAGACTCATGTGGTCTAGCATCAGCTGAAAGCTCATTTAATGTAGCTAAAAATCTTTCATAGAAAACATATGATGACTCTTCCTTTTTTCTTTTCCCTACTTTCGTTCTTAAAAACAAGATAAACTTCTCCCAGACCTTTTGAAGACATATTGCAATCTCTTTATCAATCTCTTTCAGATTTGGCAAAAGATTTTGAGATCTAGGAACTATGTTTAAATCCATCAAGTTTATAATAGTTACTGAACCATTATCATGACCATATATCTTACTATTTTACAAACTCTCTTTAAAGCATATGCAGTTACTAATTTTTAGAATCATACACACTTCTCCTATCACTTGACTGAAATATTTTCAAAACATGAAATATGTAAACTGTAAATTTCTTTTCCTTTCAATGGTGACTTTTTCACCTTATAAGGATCAAAGTTGTCTCATTAATACTTTGAGGAATACCTGGAGAAAAAATTGATGTTGTTGTTCACTTTACTTCTGATTGGAAATTTGAAGAATTCCTTCAAATCTCAGGTTCGTTCTACAAGAGTCGCCACCTCCTTAAAGAGGAAAAAATTTAACCACTGATCTTCACTCTGAAACACTCTCAGAGTTCTGGGTTATACCACACAATAGAATCACATAATAATTTTCATATTTTCAAAGCAACAAGACTTTCCAGGATACATTTTCAAATCTGAAAAATAACTTTCAGATTTACAACACTTTTATGACTCTTTCCTCAAATTGGATAGGAACAACTCTCAGATTCGATTCGACATGAATTATTACAACACTTCCCCACCAGAGTCGCCATTTTTGTTCACCAAATCTGGTTAACCCAAGTTCACCTACAATCCTTCTATAAAATGGCCAATTTCAATCTATAGAACACATTAGGACTTGGACAACATAACATAGGACCCTAATTGATCCTCATGCACTTCAGGTTCTATTAGACCTAGGGGGGACACCCTTTTGATGCATGAAATTAACTCATTACACACTTGTGACAACATCAAACAATAAGCAGATGGATCATTCCACAAACCCTACCCAATTAAAAACACGCTACAGATTGGCTAAATCTGTATAAACAATAGATGAAACAAGGCTTGGAATGAATGGAACATAAAGGGAAATAGATTTTTCTTTAAATTTATAAATTTGAAAGTATCCCCAAATCTTTCAAAGACCAGTGCCTTGTTCATTGGGCATGGAGTCACACACAGAATTGCAAAATGCAAATCATAGCTGCAAATTTGTTTTCCTTATAAGATATTCTTGCATTAATACCTTATACTAATGCATTACTCAATTCCTTCACAAAATCATCAGATCTTGGATACATATTTCATTATTTATGACTAATTACATAATTTAAAACCTTCATTGAAGGATACCCACAAACAGTCACAACAATCTCCTAGAAATTGACAAACTCCATCCTACTTGAGGATTCAATTTATAACAATGAAATACATGCCTAGAGACAATATTGTGTGAAATTTACTCATACCTGACACAAGTAAGACCTACAACTAGAAAAACAATCTACAATACTGAAATTTAACCTCTATACCCTGAAGAGATCCATAGAATTTTACAAACTTGGGTCAAGAAATTCAGAAATTGGGAACCATGAAATCTGGAGCCTTTCTCCAAAAAATTCTGGAACCCCCACAATTGAGAATAAAATGAGAATATAAAGAGGAGGGAAAATATTAGGTCTCCATAACACATTATCAAGTGTCCCCTTTCTCCAACTGAATATTTTCCTTTCTCCTTCCTGTGCAAACTGCACTCAAAATATCTGAGATCTACTGAAACTAATTCCATAACTACATTCCTCATTTCGAGAGCTTTCCGGTGATATATAATACTTTCATATTTGGCCAAAAAATACCCCTCAGGCGAATTTAATCTTGAAAGGAGATCATCATTTAAATTTTTGAATTTCTTCTATAGTTGAAACTATGTTATTAATTTTGATTTTTCATCCATTTTACTCCCGACGCCCTGCCACGTGGCAACCTGCGATTCATTGACAGGGTCCACTTTTCGCCACCTCACTCATTTGCCACTTGTCCGCCTCGTCATTACCACTGGACTGCCACTTGTCTGCCTCGTCATCGCCGCCTCTGCGGGATCCACCAGCTCACTTGCCACCCAGACCTGCCACCTCATTTTTTGCCATTTCACAATGGTTAATGGGCGAGCAACTTCGGCTTGTGAAACAACGCTGACCGTCGGATCTTCTTCAACATACGCGATCTTTACCATTTCGCCATTTTGTGAAGGCTATCTTTCGAGCATCTTTGGATAGTGAAACAACACCAATTGTCCAATCTCCTCAAGTGCCACGATCTTTAATCTGTTTGTTCTCTGCAAATTTTTCTCGGGAACTGTGCACATGGTGGGGTCCACTTGGTCACTAGCTGTCTCTTCGTTCATCTCGGGATTCGCACCCGCCTGCGTGGGTTCCACTGGGCGCCCAACCGACACCATGCGTCAAAAGCCTTCAAGGCTTTGACACTATAGTTGTGTTTGCGTTTGTATTTAAATACCAAAATATCCCTTCTCCCAACAAATGTGGGATAATGGCTTTACCTGGAACTGTGCATTTTTTGCAAGTTTTCTGAGAGTTTTAATGGCTTTCCGTTGCATTTGTCTGAAGAATTTGCATTGCCTTTCTGCTTGCTGCATGGGAAGAGATTGGGATTATGGCTACCAATTGCATTGCTTAATAGTTTTAAACTTTCTTCAGCCCCTTTCTCCATTGCCACGACAGATCTGGAAAATGACTACAGATTACATTTTGAAAGTTTTTTACAAAAAAACCTCTCAACTCCACTCCATGCCAGGAAGGAGGAACTATGGAATTTGCATTTGGAAGAAGTTTCATTGCTGCCAAACACATTGCTTGAAAGTTTTTTGTTGGCTGCTATATGTTTGCAGATTTTTTAAATTTTAAATTAACTTTACACCTGCCAATGCATATTTGCTATAAGTTTTGAATGTTTTAACCTTGCCCCTTCATCCGCACAGGGAGGAGGGAGGACTGCAATGACTGGAATTTTCTTTACACCTGCTACTTGCATTGGTTTGAATTTTTAAAAAGTCTTTCACCATACCTCATTGCAGAGGAAGACTAGAATTACACTTGCCAGTTTGCATTGTTTTGAAAACTTTTAAATGCTCTTCCAAAGTCGCCACAACAGGGAGAACTCTACATTTTAAACCTGCCAAGGCATTTGCTTGTAAATTAAAATGGCCCTCCTCTCAACTTCATGCCCATTACATTTGTTTTTTAAAAGTTTTTTAAAAAAAAAACCCATTTTTACCAGCTATGTGCCACAGGCAGGGAGGACTGGCAAAATGTTGTGGATTTGGTTACACCTTCCAATGTGCATTTGCTTTGAAATTCTTTGATTTTATGCCATGTCTCACTGGAACGTAGGAAGGGGAAAATAGTTTGCAGCTGCTACTAGCATTTGCATTAAAATTTGAAGTTTTAACTTTTACCCATTCCACTCCATGTACAACAAGGAGAGATGGGCAAAAGTTGTGGAATTTGGCTTACAACAGCCAATGCATTTGGTTTAGTAAATGTGCCTTTTTATTGCCATTGCACAGGAGATGAATTTTATCATCATCACTCTTATAACATGTGTCCTGATCAAAATCCAAATTTAGATATTCTGAAAATCTCTTAGTGAACCAAGTCGCCAATAAAACATGCCTCTGGAATCGATCTTTGAAATGTCTTAGAAACCTTAAACATGCCTCTGGAATCGATCGACGCCATTTTCTAATCATTAGACTGAGTTTTGCAACTTTCAGGCGCCTACGCCACATTTTCGCATTTAATCGCAAAGACGTAATTTTCAAACTAGTCGAAACACCTTTCTGGACTTTGCAAATTTATAGGCGTGTACTTTGATATACAAAGATGAACTCTGCCAAGCAGTTTCTCAAAATGAATCCTGAGTGAAGAAATATTAATGGTCAAAGATGACCAACTGGCTTTGTCGGCACTGCGGACCTGATAAAGTCAATGCACAGGGAACACATGATGCCTTTCTTAAAAATATCAAACAATCTCCGTAGACCCTCAAATTTGTGGCATAGGTACCTTGAAGTACACATCAAATCTTAGAATACTCAGTTCAACCAAAAGGCTGACTGGGTGCAAATGGTGCACTCATGAAAATAGCAACTTTAACTGATGTAGCAATGATATTACGGAACACTAAATAAGGTGGCTCAAGAAACCCTTTTGAAAACTGATCAAACGGATTGGCAGGAGCTTGAAATTTGAAACATAGCTTGTCTTTTATATTAAAAATATCCTGGAATAAACATTTTGACATGAAATTCACCGGGGCATCTTTTACAAATGTGTAAAGCGAGGCTCTGACTAGCTCCTAAAACAGGGACTTGTTCAAACCATAAACTGCAAACGGATTGAGCTTGCTAAATTGAGAAAATGGATTCATAAAGACTTGAAATTTTATATGGAGATACACTTTTATGCATAGAATTCAATCCACTTTGAATTTCATCATGACGATCAACAAGGCAAAAGTTCTAGGAGCTCAAAGTACTCTACTTAATAAAATCTGCATTTGCACCTAACATGCATTTTCAACTCACCCCTTGAAGTGGGTACCTAATGAATTGATCCAAACTGAATTCTGAAAGTTGCAAAACACTTCATAGGCTAAATGAAAGGTATAGGACACATTTTCCAAGCCTTATTCTTGATGATTAACTGAGTCCATTTTACCCTCTCTCTAACTAGGCCATTCAAACTGACTCATTTTATCATCATTTGGGAAATGCAGAGCAAAATTTTGAAATGGGCCTCTCAAACTCACTCAAATTTAATGTCTCCCAATAGATCTTATGGCTCCCTAGGCAGACATGGCCCTCGATGGTAGATATGCGAGTATATTTTCCTATCATTTTACCATTTTGAATCATTTTAGGCATGGTAAAAGCATTTATGTTCCTTTCTATTTGGCCTCCTCTTTAGAAAATAGTCTTGAAAAACATATGGAAAATCCAAACAATAATGTTCTTCATGAAGGGCTTATTGTGCTCATCATGGAGTACGCTAAGACCCTTGAAATTGTGCCCTCTGTAACTGAGAAAGGCCAACATACAATTATTCAGGATGTCTCTAACTCGGAAATGGAATTGGAGGATAGTAGGGGTGCCATTCCTTTTGACGACCTTGATTATATGCCTGTAGAATAAGGGGAGATGATGGTCACCCCTGGGACATTTAGCAGTAAGTATCCCCCCAGATGGGTGACCAACAAATATAAATCTAACAACAAACTGATTTCTAAGGCCGAGCCCCTTTCTAAAAAGAAGAAGCTTGCAGCTAAGGACTATGGCCCGAAGAATTCAGATCAGGAAATTAAACTGGACATTCCAATCAACGTCCTAAAGGAAAAGCAGGGGACGATGGCTAAAGAAGATAATAGTGGAATACAGAGGACTGGTAATCTGATGAACTTGGTGATGGAAGCTACCAAAAACCAGGAGAGCTGGTGGAAGTAGGTGGAGAGAGAAATTGATACCCTTAAAGTGGGGGTTAAGGAGATTATTGATATCTTCACAGCCTCCCCTGAGCCTAGCAAATCTGAGAAACTCATGATTATGACCCAGAAGCTCTCCCAGGACGTCGAGGTGATGAAATTCAACCACAAACAAAGAATTGAAAAGGTGGAATAGTCTATGGTGGAGATAAAGAAAAACCTCAAGAACCTGGTTGACATAAGAAAGAAGCCATGAACAATAGTATAGAGGGGCTCAAAAAGATCAATGCCATGGTTGCGGAATACAAATCCATTCACAGTGAACTTGAGAAAGATCTTGGAGGTGAAGACATGGCTACTGGAGACAACAAAACCACTGACCCTAGTTCCAGGACCAGAAGCAGGAGCAACAATAAGGATACCTCCAGATTCATTATGGAGGAACTGGAAGAAATCAACAAGATTTCTAGCCAGAAGAACAAGGAGCTGGTGCACTCTCTTATTTGAGTGTTTTTCTTTTCTTTTGTCTTGTTGTTTGTGACTCTTTTGCTTTCGTGTCTGTTCTGGGGTGCTCCCCCGTTTTGTTGTGGGTTTATGTCTGTTTGGCTGATGGCCAGCTTTTGTAAAACCTTTGGTTTTGGGTCTATGTAAAACCTGTTTATATTTATCAAAAACAAATCTATAAAACAAATAATATTAAAAGAAAACTTTTATAGTTAATTTATGTAAATAATATAATTAATATTATAACATAATTATTTATATATTGTAATTAAGTTAGATATATAATATATAATATTATATATATTTAGTCCAAGGGGTTGAGCTTAACTGGCAAAAACACAAGGTTCTCACTGTGGAGACCCAAGTTCAATTCCCAATAGGGACATCTGAAATGGAATTCTAAGTTGTGACTCTTGGCCTTCCATAGGATGGGGAAGGTCTTGGGGTCAATCTAATGGAACTCTAAGCTGTGACTCTTGGCCTTCCATAGGATGGAAAGGTTTTGGGGTCAATCTAATCAAACATAATAATAATAATAATAATAATTCAAAGATATGTAATGGGGATGGGGCCCCCTACTATGTCCCCACTGGTTCATAGCTCCAGTCAAAAGCTTCAAGCTTAGGCCAATTACCAATCAAAAAAAAAATTATATATATTTAATTATTTGAATCCAAAATTAATAATTATTGTAGACACCTAAAAATGTCTCATTGATCGTATATTAATTATTCATCTATTTAATTAAGTAATTATTTAACTATTTAATTAAGATAATTTACTAATTAAAATCATCACATTCTACATTACTAATTATCCAATTTCCATTCTTTAATCATTTCGACATTCAAACCCATCTCAAATATTAATTATTTAGTTAATTGTGATTTACTCCTTAGTTAAATAATCTTTAATTAAGCTCATTTCTAATGTTTAAATAATTTCATCTAAATTAATTAATTATTCCTCCAATTCCCCAAATTCTAATTCCAATTAATTTCATCTTTTCCCAAATTCGAATTTCACCTAATTCCAATTAATTTCATTTCATCAAATTAACATTTCACCAAATGTGAATTTTAGTTAATCTCATGTGTATTTCAGCATTTGAAAACCCAAATTCAAATGCAAATCAAAATGAAATTGAATTTCATGTCAATCTCCTACATCACATGTTGAAAATCAGAACTGGTTCATCAAATCAGTTAACTCTCCAATCTCCTCTTTTTACTCAATCAGTTTTTCTAACTAACCAAACAATTCTGTAATGCTCGCCAAAATATCCTAGAGAAATAAAGTCAAACTACTCTAAGAGGGCTAATAATTTTTTTGTTTGTTTAATAAACTAACATCACTTAACTTATACTATCAATATGATTAAGCTTTGATTAACTTAGTTTCATCTTAATGTTCTCATCTTATTCTTTGGTTTATCTTAATAAGTTCTTACACAAGCAAAATTTACATTATGATACCATGTCTATTCCCTAGGGTACATTAACATCATTAATTTAAATTTTAACAACAACATCTACTCACTAACATTATTAAACATTGAGAGTTATCTTTATCTATCGTGAAATATCATGAACTTACTTTACTTATCCATTATTATCATGCATATGCATAAATGCACTCTAGCTAACTATCCCTTTCATGACATGCAACTACATGGTCATGGATGCAATCTATTCTATTATTGATCCATTTTCTATACAACATATAATGTCCACTAGTTTCCATCTATGCTCATATGCAAATCCACATAACTATCTTTCATTATGTATTCTACTAGCCTATCTAATCCATGTGATATGATGCAAGTCTGTCCCCTTAAGCCTAAAGTTCATTTTAAGCACCGAATCCAAATATTCCTAATCCATTAACCATTCCATATCTTAAGAACATAATGAATCTATCATGACAATCCATCTCCTAGTGCATGATCATTAATTAACATGAATCCTTGATGCATTATGCAATATCTAACTTCTTCCTTTTGACCTTACATAATCAATATCATGAAATGCATATATCTCTTACCATTTCATGTTGCATATGAGTTCCTACTCCTATTATAATAACATATTTAATGCTGCCCACATGCATAATGCATAGCACTATATGCCATTTCCACATATTACTACTATGAAATGCATGCTAAATTTCCAATGCAACTATGAGAGTGTTGTCATTAACTATACATGATATATTTTATTGCAACTATCCTATTAATGCCATCATAACAATTATTCCTCCTTAGTGATATTATTCTTCATTAGTCATAATCTAATTTCAGCCACATGTCTTGTTTAGTTTCCATGTTGTTGTCTAAGATCCTTTGTTACATAGCATTTTTTCTACCTCTAACCATTTCATGCATTCATTGTGGTTCTTTATCCCATTAATCATATCTTATGTTTGAGGTTCTCATGTTCAATGTTTCCATTATCTAATTGCAAGTCTTTAACAATCTTATGAAATTAATCTATTTCCATAACTAAGTCTTCTTCCAACATTGAAGCATAACATGATAAAATCAGCTAAAGAATCATTTCTTTATTCCATTAGAACATATCCATACATCAATTACATAACATATCAATATCACTTGAATAATTACAATCTCATTACATAGTCACTACAACATGAGCATAGCTCATCTAGCACAAGTACAAATGTTCTCCTATAACTATTTCAAGTGTTTACATTTTATTTTCATATACATCAATGAGTATTACAAAAGAATCACTCTAACCACTATAAATCTAAATACATATATCAGCTTCCATGAAGGTTCTTTGCCATCAAAATGAAGATCCAATCCACACATGAAGAGAAGAACACTAACAAGCAAGGGAAAAAACCCAATGGTAAAAAGAACCAACCACCCAAACAATGTGGAACCTACAAGGAACCACCCCCTGTGCTAGGAGATGACGCTAGGTCCCAATGCACACTCTACATCTAAGGCTGACACTTAACCAAGGGAGCAGATTACAACAAGGACTCACACACAAATTCAACTTCCATAAGCAAGAAACTCTCAGAGGCATTAACAACAAGGAAATATAAACAAGACATAAACAAGGACCTCATGTAGGGAACGAGTGTCATCACATGCCATCCATAAACATAAATAGGGGTCCCAGACTCGATGAACATGTGGATCCATCTCAACCTATGAGAGTATAAGGGAGATTAGCTTGCCATCGCAATGGCCTTGTCATGCTTATCCTAAAACATCCTCCCTAGGATCAAGTCATGAGGCTCATATCAATTGTTATCTTGATTAATTCGTCTGACTACCCATCCCAAGTTCAATTTTAATGTTATCACTTGTTAAAGAAAAGGAAAACTCCCATGTTCCCTGGTGATCTAGATGGAAGGCATATGAACTTAATTGCCCAACTCTCATGATCCCGGTCATCACAAGGAAGCCCACTCCCCCTAACATGGGTCAAATAAAACTAAGCTATTCTCAAGAGCTCCAACATGAAAGTAATTATAATCTGGAATAAACATACAACAAGATGATCATACACACAACATTTGAAGCACATGATTACATGACATGAAATCAAGCTTACTCAAGGAAGGAAGGATAACAATATGACCTCTTGGCAAGCAAATCAAAGAAAGATAAACTATCAAACATCAATGAGATCACTATTAAAACAATAGTAAAATCACAAGAAGGACCTACACTTGCTGACTCTAACATGAATGCAATTTGCAACCCTCTCTCATGGCCACTTTATATGAGAGGCAACATAACAATAGGAAAATAATCAAACTTCAATAAGATCATCTCAACAACAAATCTGAGCAATAAAATCATTTAAAACATTAAGTAACAACATATTACAACCTCTGGTACAAGCAAATGATTGAGAGAAATAAATTAAAATAAGCAAGTAAAATACTAGAAAACTCTGAATACACAGTCGTAGTGTTTTAGTCCTAACTTAAAAACCTAGATTGCAAATTTCACGATTTTTATACAAAGTTTAGAAGACTTCAAGGCAAAGAAACCCAATAAATTTTGTGGAAACCTAGTTGATAATTGTTGAGAAATGTTAAATAGAAAGTTGCAGATTTGTACCTATGAACAACAAATACAACGCAAACATAAAATACAAGCTACGACACAAAAGACTTTGGGGATAAAAAAATAAATCCAACACTTGAAAGAAATGTACAAACTAGGTATTGACACGGTTGTCCAAGCAAGAGGAACACTTAGAAATAAAAAGATTTCACTAAACTTGAGTGAAACATTCATGGGTAAAACACACACACAGGCAGCCATTGTTGTGAATGGCATTTGCAAACACAAATCAAAATGAATAAATTAAAATACATAATTTGTAGTTTGACTATAATCATTTTCCCCATTTTTATTTTAAACTATTGAATGCAGAAAAATATTTCAAATACAATTCATTCTCAGCCCCAAACACACGCAAAAAAAAAAACACAGAGAAGCCATGTAAGAGGAAAATAAGAAAACAAGAGATTAATCTCCAACCTGTGTCCAAATCTGAAGGCAATATGGAATCCAACAAAGCGCTCCAGCACTTCCCCAAGCTCCAACAATGAAATCCAAAACCAAAAGTTGAAAGAAAATTGCAGAAGAAAATTTCCTCAAGAAGCCCACACACTCTAGCAAGCTCCAACAACAAAATCTCCAAATCCAAAATGCCAAACCAAATCTTGCAGAGAAAGCCCAAAGAGAGGAACCCATGCTTGAAAATAAAAAGTCGTAATAGCCATATTCTTGACCAATCAAAATATTCCATTTTGGAATATATTTTACCTACCCATCTTAGATTATAATTTTATTCCTCATTTGAAATTCAACTAATGTGGATAAATGGTAGGTGGGATAAAATATAAAACATATTTACAAATGTATAAGTGGGATATGGCATTATTTTATTCTAAGGTATTTATTTGCCCCATACAAATAATAGACAAACTATATAAATAATCAACCATAGATTATAATTAATAAATTAAATAATCAAAAGGGAAGGCTAATAATTAAATAAACCAAAGCACATAAAATAATTAAATATCTAAATAAAGTATTAAACACAGAACAAATAATTAAACTTTAGTCAACAACACATAAATAAATAAATAATTATAAAATCAATATTAAATATCCAATAGCCGAAATGCCATAAATTAAATAATTAAATGACCAAATCGCTAATAATCAAATAATTAAAATAAACATTGTTAACTATTAAATCAACGATTAATCAAATAATTAATCTCAACATATAAATAATCACACAAAATGAATAAACATAAAATATCAAATGATTAAATACTCAAGGTCAATAAATTAAATACGTTAAAATGAACATTACTAAATATAAAACACACATCAAGAGCCACATAATTACTCTAAACATACTCACAATACTAAGAAGACCAACTTACTAACTAACGTGGCAAATTACGCCAAGATGCTAACGACTCATGATGAACAACTTAGACCTAGAGTATGTGAAGGGAACTCATGTCATCTTCAAACCACACAAGTCATTGGAATTAAAGACAAGCTCAAACCTGTGAAGCCAGGTGGAGTCGATGTTTGGTACTTGCAAAGTCCTGCAACCACAAAAAATAATACAATATATACATATTCATATGTAGAACAAGCAAGTGATAGAGAATCTTGACGACACATTCGCTCACAATGAGTGATGTGGAATCGTCTCTATCATGAAGGTAGTCAAACACATCTCATAAACATCTCATCAAATTTAATCATGAAATAGGGTTAGTGTAATCATAATCATCATCAAAACCATGATAAATCCAATCTATCAATTTTTATCACATAGTAAGCATATAGAATCCATTGAGCACCTATATCCTCAAATCACATGATCAATAATGATAGCATTAGCATCCATATAGATCATCAAAATAGCATATGACCAATAGTGTCTAACATCAATAATAAGTAACTGAAGCACATGCACAATTATCATCCAAATCATCAAATATAGTCTAGATAAGTCTATCAAGCATAATATAAGAGTCAACTCTAGTCAAAATAGGTCAAATCAAGGGTGGACACTACAAATTCAATCATCTGATTCATCATCTAAGTCAACTAGCTAATCTATTCAATTCACTAGCCAATCTATTTGGTTGACTCGCCAATCAATCCTGTTAATAGATCAATCTATTGAGTTCACTGATCAATCAATTTCAGTTGACTATCAATCAACACTTGAGTTCAAATCCTCACCCCTTCTTTGTTGAAAATCTATAAATTCAACCTCTTTTCTCAATTCAATCTAGAATCACAGTCTTCAAACAATTGTCTAATCTATGCAGGAATTATAGTGCAATACTTGAGAGCCACCTACAAACACAATTCATAGAAGCACAATGGAAGCAAAGATGCAGGATGAGGGAATCTTTATTTGAATTCATTTCTTATTTTGTATTTATTTTCATTGATTATGTTTGATGTTTGTTAATTAGTTGAGAATTGGTGATTCATTCTTATTTGCTAATTAGCTTAATACATATGACATTCAGGCATGAAAACAATGGTGAACCCAACGTGAACTAACAACAATTTGAAATTTTGTGTATGCCTACAGGTTTCCATTTCTGAAAAGTTTTTGTTTTTGGCAAGTTTCCACTTTTTGCAGGTTTCCATTTCTAGAAAGTTTTTGTTTTTTGCAGGGTTCCATTTTTAGAAATTTCCCGCTTTTGGAAAGTTTCCATTTCTAAAAGTTTCCATTTTTGGCAGGTTTCTATTTTGGAATTTTTTTCGTTTTTGGCAGGTTTCCATTTCTGGAAAGTTTCTGTTTTTGGTAGGTTTCCATTTCTGGAAAGTTTTTCATTTTTGGCAGGTTTCCATTTCTGAAAGTTTTTGTTTTTGGCAGGTTTCCATTTCTAGAAAGTTTCCATTTTTATAGGTTTCCATTTCTGGAAAGTTTCCAGTTTTGGTAGGTTTCCATTTCTAAAAGTTTCTGTTTTTTGGCAAGTTTCCATTTCTGAAAAGTTTTCATTTTTTTACAGGTTTCCATTTTTGGCAGGTTTCCATTTTTTAAAGTTTCTGTTTTTGGCAGGTTTCCATTTTGGGAAGTTTCTATTTTTCACAGCTTTCCATTTTTGGAAATTTTACGTTTTTGGCAGGTTTCCATTTCTGGAAACTTTTCATTTTGATAGGCTTCCATTTCTGGAAAGTTTCTATTTTTGACAATTTCCATTTTTAGCAAGTTTCTCATGTAAAAAAAAATAAAAAATTAGGTTGGATTTTGGAGAGCCCACCATGTGTCAACTATCATTTTTTGATTTTCTTGTAGGCGTAGCTTATAAACACTTCAATCTGGTGCAAATAAAATAAACCACAAACGATCTTCTTTTTTGCTTCACAAATGCTATGAAGGATAAAATGAACACCATGTTTTCATGGAGCAACATCTCCATTTAGAATAGAAAACTTTGCAACTTGGAGTTAAAAAGAATCTTGTTTTCTATGTTTATGAGGTGATAGGTATATGCTCTCCCCTAATCAAAAAGCCAGACCCACCTCTTTTATGCTTTCTTTCAATTTTTGCATTAGGATAAAACCTTTAGAAGGTCTGCCTCCCAAGTAGCCCATAAGGCCAAGTGAGAGGGAATGACCTAAGTGGTATCAACTAAAGCCAAGTATTCTAAACCACTATAAAATAAATGTGTTTTCAATAAAAAAATGTAAGCAACATGTGATACATGCCATCATAACGACTTTATGCCTCCCTCAGTGTCTTTGGCACATAAAAACCTGAAGAGTGCAACCTCTTCAAATTGGTTGACCTCCTTAATAGAGCATAACACGCTACTGATTATGACCACCCGGGAAAAAGATTGATTAAAAACTTTAGGATTTAGAGACCAAACCAAGTCAGTGACCAAACACTTGAATTATCACAATGCAAGGGTGGGGAAGAACAGGACACTCACCATATATCTCCGAGGATAATGGGCCAATTGAGGAGTGATCTTCTTTAGTCTAATTTTTGGAAAAAGGGCAAAAAAACAGGTGCGCCTTAGGATGTGACAGGGTTGTTTGAGCTGACAGAGTATCAAGCTGTGGGCTATGATAATACTTGTGACCTTTTGACCTTAGGAGAGTCTTCTTGATGTGCTATCAAATTGCCAAATACCATGGAAAACAAAATGGGGTCTTGAAAAAGATCTCAACATTCATGAGGATTTGAAAAGTCCTTTAAACAAATGCTCTCTTTGTTTAGTTTAGATTGTTTTCTTTGCAACATCAATATCAACAATATCAAACCCCTCAACAAATTCAGGTTTCAACATCAACAAGATCAAACCCCTCAACAAAGTCAAGTTTCAATATCAACAAGATCAAAACCCTGAAGCAAACAATCTTGTCAAGATCAACAAATCAATCAAACATTGCAACATTCTAGAAATGGACATCTTACATGTTGTGATCTTAGTTCCAAACCAATCAATCAAACATCATGGATTGGCGTTATATATTTCGTATGGAAGGTGGAGAATTCATCCTTTCCATTCCTATTCCATCGCCATCCATATAAAACTTAGCTTAACAAATCAATACTTTGGAACAACAAATGATAGACATGACTACTCCTAACAACCATAGGGTCTGGTTAGAAAAACTAATGAGACAAGTGATAGCCACGAGGTAATCATTATGAGGATAACCTTCTTCTTCTTGTGAGACCATTCAAACATGCCAACCTTCATTCTTCAACAAAATCGTTCCTACCTCAGTTCAACCAACATTAGAGTCATGTAAACCTTTATTTTCTTTCAACCCACAATATCAATCATACCAATCATATCAACCCAACATTTAAAGTACCTCTTTCAACCAAAATAAAACCCCTTTCAACCAAAATAAAATCCCATTGAACCAAAGTTCAAATCAAAATTCATACCAACCCAACATTCAAACCTCTTTCAACAAAAATCAAACCTCTTTCAACCAAAGTCCAAATCAAAATTCATTCATCCAAAATCAAACCTCTTTCACCCTAAATCATACTCCTTTCAACCAAAGTCCAAATAAACCATATCTATCCACCATTTCATTATCCATTAAAGTCACACAAGACCAATCCATGTCATCTCTATCCAATAACACAATCTCCCAAGGGCTATCCATCGTACAAATCCAATCTAATTCAAGTTCCGATTCAGAGGATGTCATTCAAAATTCTTCCTCATCATGCCAAAGTGTTGGAACCTTCCAAAAATATCCCATGCAAACTCCTTCCCCATGTCAAGAGGACACCAAAATCAGAAGAAATCATTCGTGAAACAAATCAGGATCAAGAACAAACCCTTCTATCCTACCCAATTTTTTATCAAGATCCCACCAACCAAGAATCTTATGATGATCCCCTCATCCTTTTCTATTCCACTCATAATAACA
Source organism: Cryptomeria japonica (assembly GCF_030272615.1). Lineage (NCBI taxonomy): Eukaryota > Viridiplantae > Streptophyta > Pinopsida > Cupressales > Cupressaceae > Cryptomeria > Cryptomeria japonica. Next base: position 532,401,924 of record NC_081414.1, read on the forward strand.
CCCTTGTTTCTCAAGAGAAAGATGTTCTTTCAAGTCCCATCCAACATCCACCTATCAAGCAAGATTAGAACATACCTTCCATCCTTCCTAATAATCTTTTTCCAAGTCAAGATCAAAGTATCCCTTCACCTTCATGTCCTAAACAAGATCCCATTATTTCTCCAGATCCTGATCAACATCCCTCCATCCTGTCATTTCCATGTCATAATCCTCCATTTCTCTCACAAGATTCCCTCTCAAATGAATCTACCATTTCTCCCAGTCTCCCTTGTGATCCCAATGCCTCTACATAAGTTGTTCATGAGCCCCTTATCAATGAAATCACTAATCCAAATCATACTACACAAGATAACTTGTCAATGATTGTATGTGCACAATCATCAAGTTCCAATGTGGTGACAAAAACAAACATAACACCAGCCAATGAGATCGACACCTGGTTGGCTTCATCATCCTATTCAAGTGCATCAATAGAAACAGGCATAGCACCATTTCATGTCACAACTTCGAAACCAAAATCTATTTGCCTTATACACCCACACTTGAAAGACTTGGGGCAAGAACATCTACCATAACTAGATTGGTTTGAAAATAATGAGGCTATGGCAAAAACTATACATGATATACACCTAGTTGAATATCCTATTGAAAAAGACAGGTTCATGCAACTCTTCAAACAAAGACCAATGAACTATCCACATAAAATTCATACCAACTCAATAACAACATGCACCTAAAAAGATATTACATCTAAGGGTGGGTTCATTTCAATTTTCGGTACTGCATTTGCATATTTTTTTATTGCATTGCATATTTTCATTTCAGAGTACATCATAGTTGCTTGCATATCACCATTGCACACCATATAGTTGCATATCATTATTTCTTTCTCATATAGTGACATCAATAAATCAAGGAGATTGTCTAAGTCATTCACCTATCTAGATTGAAGGGAGAGAAGGTGGTCTCATTTCCTAGATACTTGTTCATGAATCTTTTAGAGGTCTTCAGTCATTCATCTTCAATGTCACCTCGTGATTACGCTTTATCCTTGGTTGGGTAGAAGTTTCACTATCAAGTCTTGTTACCCAAAATCTATCGATTGCTATATATCACACATTAATCAATAGCTCTAAGTCATTATAGACACCTAGTTGGTCATGTGGCTAGTGAAGAGTCCAAATTCCACTTCAACGTTGTTGTAATCGTCATACCCAAGTAGATTCCATTTATTACAAGTCGAGGAAAGAACAAAAAAAAAGAAAAAAAGAAAAAAAGAAAAAAAGAAAAAAAGAAAAAAAGAAAAAAATGCTATACCAAAGTCAATATCAAAATATCATGCAAAAATGTGCAATAAAGCTTGACTATGAGAACATGCAAATAACTCCAACAAGGCTATAGACGCCTACTGGCAATGGAGCAATATTTGAGAGATTACAGTGCATAACCTTATCAGATCCCTAAAAGCTTGCTGGCAACGAGGTTCTATCCAGATTGCTTTTGAAGTCAGAATAACCTACGTAGCAAGTCACATAGGATTCCAAGGGTCTTTGATGGTTATAAGAGTCGGAATAAACTCAATTGCACACACATGGGCAAAAGAAGATCAAAGTTTCAAGAATTGATGGAGAATTTTTCTGCGCCTCCATTCATAAATCTTGATTATATCGTGTGTTAGGATGGATGGTCTAAGGTCTTCTAAAAACGGATTGAACTCCTATCTCTAAAATGTTTCACACCTTTAATCCAATTAGTGTATTTCAGAATGAAAGACACACACAATCATCCTTGTTTGAATAAGAATTGTACCTTCATCTTACATCTTGCATTAGCATAGCTCATATAAAAAATTCATTGTCTCCATATACATTGCCTAGATAATCATGTCATAATAGGTCTGCACACTAGAGGCATAACTGACAAAATCCTAAAAATCAGATAAAGTCCTAAAAAAGTCCTAAAAATCCAAAAATGTCTTGAAAAAAGCCATAAAAATAAAAAATAAAAAATAAAAAAACAAACTCGAAAATAATAAACAAATCTGAAAATCAAAGCAAGAAAGCATGGGCCACCCATCAAATCAGATCAACAACAGGTAAACTCTCAAAGTTTGCAATCAAACTGATCACATGTCTTGTTAATCAATCTATCAATCAAACTCTATCAAACATCAACATGTCTTATACAAGGAAGGGTACACTTGAAACCAGATAGATCGGTCTTATACGGGGTACTCACTCTTTGAAACCAGTCATTCCTATCAATGATCACACAAATCAAAACAATGACATAGATCAGTATGATTGTTGGATTTTGTCGAAGTTATTTTTATCTTTATCAATTAATGGCAGGTCATGTTTCAAAAAAAAAATCCAAAAATCAATAAAACGCATCAACATACCAAAAACATTTGAAAACCATAAAAATACCAAAACATTCAAAAAAAAAATTGAAAATAAAAACCAGAAAACATCAAATTCAAACAAAAACATTGAAAAATTAAAAATCAAACAAAAACATCGAAAACAAACTAAAAATTAAAAAAACATCAAAAACTTGCAATAACATGTCTCGCAAGAATCAAATATCCTAGCAGCTATCCAATAAACACTTCCCACAGAGTTAAACAAAGGATACAACTATCTTGTCAAAACATCTGCAATCAAGCTGATCAACTGTCTAATCTATCGAATCACTATTGAACTATCAACGCGATCAACACCTTATCTTCTACAGAATCGGTACACTTGAAACCAAATAGGTCAGTCTTATATGGGGTCCAAAACTTCTGAAACCAGACATTATCAACTATCACATCAAGAAATCACACGAAGACATAGATCAGTATGGCTACTAGATTTTGTCCTAGTTAGTTTTTATCTTTTATCATTTGGTGACAGATTATGTTACTATGCTACTCAAGGATGTCCACAAGTGGCTAGAGGAGTCGTGATGGGCATGATCTTTTCTTTGTTTTCTATTTGTGGTGTGAACCAATGAAGTTTTGGGGAAATAGTTCCGATGGGTGTCTATGATTGGTACGTTCATTCGACAAATATCCCATGAAGGATAACTATGCTTGTGACTACCACACATACCTCGACCCCTATTGTTATTCGTAGAATGGAGGGTTCACTCCTTGTCTGCTACGTGTTTGTTTCTTTGTAATGAGATATCTTTACATCTTGGTTCTTCATACCTTGATGTACAAAGCTTCATTTTTACATAATAAGGCTATGTGATGAAAATGTTGCACTATGAATAAAGACAAGAAGACTATTCATCATCATCATCATATCATTTCATTTTTTAAAAATCTCATCATGCTGATTGTTTTAATCAAGATCATTCTCTCATCAAGGTTCTTTTCTTGAATCAACCTTTTCAATTTTTCCAATCATTCTAACATGATCTCTCTCATCACTTAACTTCAATCTTTTCATCTGTAATGCTATCATTTCCTCACATCAACTATTCTATCTATTGATCAATTATTCCTTGCCTTCATCTTATTTTATCATTCATCCAATTTTTATCTATCTTCGTCTTATACAGGGTGTATCCTTCCTAAAACCATACGTTTTTTTTAGATACTTTATCAGTCCCAAAGACACTAAGAGGGGGGGGGGTGAATCAGTGTCTAACCAATAGATGAAAGCTTTAAATTTGTTTGCAACTTTATAACCCAAATTAATATACTAGTAAACAAATAATAATGCAGTAAAGAGAAACAAAAGTATAATCATCAATACACACCATAACATAAATATTTTGGCGAGGAAACCTGGTAGGGGAAAAACCTCGGTGGGATTTGTGACCCACAATATTTACTCACTAGCCAATATGAATAAATATCACTTATACAATAGGGGCGTGCACATGCAGGAGGGCCGATTGCCTAGAGTTCACTGCTCAATACAAAAATGGAGTCTCATCGACTACACAATTGGATGATTAAATCTAATGACAATGTATTGCTCAAAATAGAATTTGCAATGCTGGATTCAGTACCAGTTTAAGCTCTATCTGATACCTCTTCCATAAAACTTGATTTGCTCTGCTCTACTCTTATTCGCTCATAAGATAATTACATCAAAATGCATATACAATTCATTCGCTATCATAACCTATCACATTTCATATATCGCTTCTACATTACCTAATTACATTTCATAATGACCTACAAGATCTCATACATATATGAGTCTTTACAATACATCATGTCAGCTATACAAATATAATTACAATACAAAATAATATTATTTCGAGTCGGCTTAGAGTGTCGGTATGATCTGTTGTCGGTGTAGACTGGATGCCGGTGAGAATAAACTTATAGTGCCTGCCGGTGCTGGTAGATGATGTTTGTTGCCGGTGTAACCTGTGAACCATGTTACCAGTTGGTTGCCATCAATGACAACATCAACTATTCTCACCTGAGTGTATAATGCCAACAGTTTTTTATCTATCATTTGTCTTATACAGGATTAGTCCTTCCTAAAACCAGACATGATCATCTATCTTTGTCTTATACAGGATGTATCCTTTCTGAAACCAGACATATCAGTCTTATATAGGCTCTGTCCTTCCTGAAACCAGACATTTTGATCATTTTTGTCTTAAACAAGATGTGTCATTCTTGAAACCAGACTTTATCTTTATCCTATCAATTCCATCAATCTTAGCATTCAGTCAATCGACAAATCAAAGAAAGACAAAAGCATAGCTAATCGACTTATTGCCTCCTAGTAACTGCAAGTATGAAAATGCTCTCAGATCTGTTTATGCAAATTCCAGTGACTTGACTACACTTAGATGGAGGATTTGAATGCTGAAAATGCATGATTAAGCTACATGAATGATTGATATAGCATTATTAAGCTAAGATTTAAGCTAAAATTGAGCATGATAACATTGCTAAAACTGATAAACTATAAGCTAGATACCTATAGTAACAATGCATAAGATGAGAATGAGATGGGATGCAATCATGATATGAAATTGGGACATGAAATTAGGACATGAAATTGGGACCCTTTGTGCTTCAAAATGAGGTCTATTTATAGGATTTCCCAAGGCTAGGGGTGATGTGGCAAGAATTGATGGTCAAGATTGATCTGAAGATATCAATGGTTAAATTGGAGGAGGATGGCAAAGGGGATTGGATTAAAGGGAACATCTATCATCTCTATGGTGACAAGTGTCAAGAGGATTCTAGAAGGAGTTGGATGAAAGGGAACACTTAGTGACAAGTGTAACAAAGGTTCTAGAAGATGTTGGATGAAAGGGGACATGGTGGTAGGTAGAATGGGTTAGGTTTAGGAGTGGTAGAAGTTAGGAGAATTTGAATTTAAAAATTCAAATAATATGAAAAGGATAATTAATCTCAACAACTCATGAATTTGATTTTTTTTAATTAATCAGGATTTAGAAGAAATGAATTTCGATGGAGAGAATTAATTAATTAAAGGTGATTATTGAAATGAACCTATTAAATAAATCCTTAGATTTATTAATAAGTAGATAAAAGGGGAAAATTTAATCAAATTGCTTAGTGAATTCAATTAAATTGGGAAGAGAGATTAATTAAATAATTGCTTATTTAATTAATTATCTTCAGACCATTTTTAGGTGTATAAACAGTCAACTAGCTAATCTCTTCAATTCACTAGCCAATCTATTTAGTTGACTCCCCAATCATTCCTTCAAACAGATCAATCTATTGAGTTAACTAATCAGTCAATTTTAGTTGACTATCAATCAACACTTGAGTTCAAATCATCACCCCTTCTTTGTTGAAAATCTATAAATTCAACCTCTTTTCTCAATTCAATCTAGAATCACAGTCTTCAAACAATTGTCTAATCTATGTAGGAATTCTAGTGCAGTACCCGAGAGACACTTACAAGCACAATTCAGAGAAGCACAAAGGAAGCAAAGATGCAGGATGAGGGAGTCTTTATTGAATTCATTTCTCATTTTGTATTGATTTTCATTGATTATGTTTGATGTTTGTTAATTAGTTGAGAATTGGTGATTCATTCTTATTTTCTAATTAGCTTAATACATATGACATTCAGGCATGAAAACAATTATATTTCAAAAATTATATAAACAAATGTGTGTGTGTGTATGTGTATGTGTATGTGTATGTGTATGTGTATGTGTATGTGCATGTGTGTGTGCTCATATAGATATAGATATAGATATCGATAGCGACATCGATATCTATATCTATCTATCTATCTATCTATACATACATACATACATACATACGTACATACGTACATATGTACGTACACATGTATGTATGCGCGCGCACACACACACACACATATTATATATACACACACACAAACATGCATATACATATACATACATGCATATATGCATGCATACATACATACATACATACAAACATACACACATACATACATACATGTACATACATATACATATACATATACATATACACATACTTATACATATGCATATACATATACATATACATATACATATACATATACATATACATATACATATACATATACATATACATATGCACATACAAGCCCTTATCACCACTCATAAATCTGTTGGGTCTTCTTTGCATGCCTCTCTCATCGTAATTCCATAGCAGTTGGAGAGGCATGCAAAGAATACCTCGATATTTGTAGACTTGGTGGTAAGGGAGGGCAAAAATGCACGATAAGTTGGATTGCTTTACTTAAGCACTAATTTTGAGAGATTTTACACTTTGCATAATGTGTTTGTCACTAGAATTCACTAGACTTCGATTGTCGTTCCCGATTGCCATTCCCTCAATCCATGTACTAATAGGCCCACAAACCCTTCAGGATAAAGGATGGTTGTATGGAAGTCAAGAAGGACATATGAAGATATGGAAGCCATGTGATGGATAATGGATGCATAAGGGATGTAATTGGTGCGTTTAGATGGTTGTATAGCCAGTGCCCTCTTCCCTAGCTCATTTGAGAGTGACAATCTTATATTGTCCTTTCAATGACCATTTAAGTGTATCTTGTGCTTTAAATTGATTCATAACAACTATATTTAAAAGCATGTATCAAAATTGAAAAATTGAAAAATAAAGAAACTCTAAAATCATTTTTACAATCATATATCTGATCAAAAGCATTTAGAACATAAATATAGGGGAAGAGCACCTTACCGCTCATGTTCCAAGTACCCTCCACTCCTTGCTCACCCAACCCCCCAATTACCAACTTTAAGGAAACCAAAAATATGATAACTAAAAGTCCATTAATAAATTTCACATGAACCAATAGTCACCCACTTTACCCCTAGTTGTTAGAGTTTTTGGGCTTTAATTAGAGGAGTTGTGCAACTTTATTGGTACCCATAGTGCACGACTATTGGGGCATTTTTGCATAAGGATTGGCCATTTTTGAGGTGGTTGTAGTGTACGATTTTTGGGGTATCTTTAAGTAGGTATCGAACAACACTTTGAAATGACCACTTTTTTACTTTTGCACGTATAAGTGAGCCCAATGCATGCATTCTTATTATCCAAAAGCCAAAACAATAGCTATAAGCAATTAAGTCGCATACAATGACAACATAAAAAATCATCGAAATTTGATGTACCATATAGAATTTGTGAATGCACAAAATTAGCTATAATGACTATTGATACCCTTCCGTTAGCTTTAAATACGAAATTATATCTAAACCAAAAAAATCAGTTTATGAACCGATTACATCACTTTACATAATAATAATAATCATTATAGAGGTGCAAAGCATGCAATTTTCACTATTAAAATCCTAAATTTGTTTACCTCGTATTGTTTAGGTATCGAACAACACTTTGAAATGACCACTTTTTTACTTTTGCACGTATAAGTGAGCTCAATGCGTGCATTCTTATTATCCAAAAGCCAAAACAATAGCTATAAGCAATTAAGTCGCATACAATGACAACATAAAAAATCATCGAAATTTGATGTACCATATAGAATTTGTGAATGCACAAAATTAGCTATAATGACTATTGATACCCTTCCGTTATCTTTAAATACGAAATTATATCTAAACCAAAAAAATCAGTTTATGAACCGATTACATCACTTTACATAATAATAATAATCATTATAGAGGTGCAAAGCATGCAATTTTCACTATTAAAATCCTAAATTTGTTTACCTCGTATTGTTTAGGTCCTTAGCATATAATATTGAGTCCATAAAGTCATAGCTTATCCTCCTCAAACGCCATCGTTTCTTGATTGGTTTGAATATTTTTTAAGCTTTTCAATCACTCATGTGTCAATCTAATAATAATAATGAAGAGCTTTTCTCAAACCTATCAATTACGTCCCCTCAAGTGTTTGAGGTGAGCACTAAATTTGAAGGTCAAGCTCAAGGAAAATATAATATATAAATAATAATTATATATTGATGGCATATTTAAAATCTAAGCCTTTTTTATTATTCTCCTTGTTTAGCGATAAATTCGGTTTTTAGTTTGAATATCTGATATTTTATAAATAACAATTAATATGTGGGAATAGAGAACATGTATGAGACGTTAATTTTAATTGACTTTTTTGATCTTGAATCTCACAATGTTCATAACTATCCAAAGCCAAAACAATAGCGACAAACACTTAATTCACATAGGAAGACAACCAAAAAAGTCGTCAAGATCCGATGTATCATTTAGGAGCTTAGCATGCATAAAGTTAGCTATAACAACTATTGGTATCATTCTCCTAGTGATTTGTTTTATTTTTTATGTTCTAGATTATTGTTTGTGACTATTTCCATTCACGTTTTTTTGTTGAATATGAACATTTTATAAATGATAATTTTAACATTTATTTTAAAAAAAACATATATGAAAATAGGAAAAACGTATGAGACGTCAACTCAAAATAACCATTTTTTACCTTGCATACATAAAATGGACAAAAAAAAGTATTGATACCCTTCCCCTAAAATTTTTTATTTTTATTTTATATTGTAGACTATTGTCCGTGACTAATAGTGAAATTATGTTTGTAGGGGACATAAATTCTATGCTCACTTTTCCTGAACGACAAAGATATAAGCATTTATTTTGATAATAATAAGAGAGCTTTATGTCTGGTGATGATTAGTTAGTGGCGAATGCACGCCATATAAGTTTGGGTGAATGAAGTAATCAATACTTTTTGCCTAATCTTACGGCTTTTTATCTTTTCATTTTCATTTATTCGATTTGATGTTTGTGTCTCCATTCATTTAACTTTTGTACATCCTTTGCATGCCAATGCAATAATTAAATTTATCTTTTTTCACCCAACTCAAATCAACTTCTCAAAATTAACTATTACTGCTTTTATTTTACGAGCTGTAAAATAAGAGAAAAGTTTTTTTCTGTTTTGTTAGTTGTGGGATACCTAATAATAACTAGTGCGAATAATTATTTGGGAGTATTGCGTGTGGTGTGGATATTTGACTACTAACCAACTCACTCAATTACAATAGAAAGTGAGTGGGAATGATTTTAGTCCGCCTATATGCTGAGATCATATATTTGTAAAAACTAGTCGAAAGTTTTTTTTTTAATCTATTTTTGTTATTATTGTTAGGACATAGTTGTCAATTATCTAAAATAAATACATTTATTATAATAGAAAGATGACGTTGTTATAGGGATAACAAATATCAATTAAAGTGCATTTTTGATGTTTGGATAAACATTACAGTATTTAAATGGTGTTTCATTTCAAATCTCTCTTCACCTTTGTTTTTGGGGCATTGTCATGTGATTTTGAGAAATAATATCGTGTCTTTTTTTCGTGGATATGTATACATATTTTTAATTTAATAGAAATTGACATACGTATTCATAGAAAAAAACCTTGTCTACAAAAACAATTCGAATACTACATGAGAAGCAATGGAACTTCATATTCCAAGTTAGTTACAACTGAAGACACATTTGCAATGTTATTAAATATAGAGGAAAAATTCACAATTTATAGGATTAAATTATTTAGGTTATGTAAATGATTACATAATTAAATATTGGCGAATTCAAATTTACATTAACAAGTTAAGAATTTGTGTCTAAATATGTAAGAATTTGAATTGGTATCAAAAAGTCAAGTCGGAGTCAGTATTGGCATGGATGGTTAAGTTGTGTTGTTGTTCTTGCCATCAACGTTCAAACCCCATTGGAGTGCTATTGTGGAATGCGTATATTGGGGATGGGATCTCTCATTTTTGACCTCACTGATTCATAGCATTCGGTCAAAAGCGTTTAGCCCTTTAAAAAAAAAGTTAAGTTGGAGTTTTGGCAAGGAATTATTATTTTTTAATGAATTTTGTATTGTATTAACAAGATTAATGTATGCAAGTTTCACATAGGTACTATATTTTGAGATTACAACTCAAAAGCAAATACATATGTATATGAATCCAAATCGAAAGCCCAATTCATGATATTTGGTAAAGAACTCACTTTTTAAGACTTTGTAAGGCATATAAGATGCATATCTATATTAGGTCATAGTATTAGAATTTAGAAGAAAATAATTATAACTTTGAATCCATGCCAAAAATTAATACTAAGGCCTTTAATAAAGAACTCAAATTTTAAGGACTTTGTACCATACCAATGAGATTAAGGCATACAATGATTAAAATTTAGAACAAAATGATTATGAATATGAATCCCAACTAAAAGACCTTCAATAAAGAAGCCACTTTTTGAGGACTGTGTACCATACCTACATATTTAAGGCATGTAAGGTGCATACATGCACTAGACTACAAGATTAGGATTTCTAGCCTAAGATGGATTTAAAGTAAATGAGAGAGTTAGGATCACTTATATTTTATTGAATTCATGTTGTTATTTTGAAAGATGTGGTTGTGTGTTGTGTTAAACAATTGGATTAAGAGTCTAAAATTAGATCCCTATTATAGAATTTGTCATAGACTTGTTTTTGACAGCTATTCTATGTATAACATTTGTACATGAACACATGTGATTTAGTCTAAGGACGTTGTGATCTTATATATATGATTGTGATTTTATCCTCAACTTTTGAGTTTGCACCTATGATCTATGCACGCCTATGAAGATATTTTCTCTTTTGACCAATGGGGCACTATTAACTACTTGTGGGTTTCTTTTATAAAAGAGTTCAAGTATAAAATTTGGTTAAATTTGAGTCAAATCCTTAGGGTTGATTCCACAAGATTTGAAGTCACAAAAGATACACAATAGAGAATGCTTAGGTATCTAGTATCTATTTATGAATGATACAATTATTGAATGATACCACTTAACAATGCTCTTAATTGGCTGATGCATTTAGTGGTGAAACAAACGGGGACCATTAATGTACATACTTGCATGCTATATATTTTTTAAGCATTTTATGCACATGTTGATGATGTGATGTTCTTTATGCACACATGTAGAGAAAATTTAATTTACAAATCTTTATTATGGTTTAATTCATTTCACACTTCTTACTATTCACTCATCTTATATATGTTAAATTATATAAAATATTTCACTTTTATTCCTCATGAGTGTATGCAATGTCATTGCAATATTTCAACATCAAGTGGCTATCATGTTATTCCACATAGTTATCCTACTATCCCACTTGAGAAATAACATGAGTATGTGATTATAATATAAATGAATTTGAAGGTGTAGTATTATTTGCAATCAAAAGTTAGAACAAAAAATAATAAATCTTTACAAACAATGAAATTAGAATGCTAATCTAATCCTCAAAAACCTTTGATTAAGCATAAAAAATTGGATATGCTCCCATCATTAGAAACATAATAATATCATTATATAGATGATTAAATTAATAATATAAATTTATACTAAAATTGATTCTTGAAAAATGATGGATGAGGGAAATTTATAGTTTTCCAAAAGAATGAATGGATTGTCTATATTTAATCATAGACTAGGAGTTAACTCCATCAACTGTGGAATTAATAAGGAAAGGTGGACTAGTTAATTTGATTTAGTGAGGAATTTACTATTTGATAAATAAATTAACTTGTTAGATGATACTTATAAATTTTATTATTTATTTAATAGATTGTTTTGACAAGGAAGTTAACTCATGAGACATGATTATGGATTTTGTTAATTTATTACTGAAAATGAGATAGGATATTAATTGAATATTTCTGGATAATGATTATATTTAAATAACGAGTTATTTAATCAAGTTATAATAATAGATTAAGGGATAATAATGGATATGGTTTTAATGAAAAATAATTATGATGGATAATAAGAATGAAAGGAATTATTTTAGTGTCTATATTTTACCCCTCTGAGATGATGCTCAAAGTAACATTATTTCAAGGAAAAGTAACTAAGTGGACTGTATTAGAAGAGATGAAGAAAATAACGATATGACCTACTTGGGTGGAAACAATAATAGAAGATTCAGTAGAGGGATGATACCTCGTCGAGAGGTTATTTGTGTAAATACTACATCAATGATCTTTCAAAAGAATAGGTACACATAATGCCAATTGTAAGATAAAATTAAGAGATGGATGCAAGAAATATGATTATGAATGTAATGATGATAATAGATTTATTATGATGATATATGATTAAATTGATTATTTTTTAATTCTTTAGTTATGCTAAATGGATACTATTCATTAAGGTATAAATAACAAGGTGGCAATGTATCCAATGATGAACTAACTCAAAAACAAAAAGGTCACTTGTTAAAAAAAGCTATTGGACACCATGATATGGAAGACTATGATATTGTTTTTTATTTATTGGTAATTGTTACTTCTATTAAGATTTTTAGTGAATTACAATGTCTTCAAAACATTAAAATATGTAATGTCCATATCCCATCTTCTAATGCCGCTATAACAATCTGATATAATAGAGATTATCCTCCCACCCACCAAACTAAACCTTCTCCCATCACAAATTAGCTCTCTCCCAAACCTACTGAAAACATTCTTACATACATATAACTTTAAAAAACAAGTACCCTTAATAAATCGATGCCGTCATTACAAAAAAATTACATCCTATACTGTTCAACTAAAATGATTTCCTTGCCTTTACTGCTTGACGCCTTCACATCGTCAATCGCATCCTTGGGGTCACCAGCATCATCTTTGTGTTTTGGTGGGAAAAAATTCATAGTGTCTGTCTCGCCTTCTTCTTCGAACCTTGCGGGCGACCTCTTTTTCATTTTCAAGATGATGCCACCATAGACCGTGACGACTGCATCTCAAAAGGACCCCACTTCTCCAACTCTTGCCGAGCATTCTGCCTCTACCAAGCCTTCAAAACTCCTTAATGCCATGCATCCAAATTTGTGTAGAGGCCCAATGAACCTCTTTATTGGAGTTTGCACTCCATATGAGGTAAGGGCACGAAGGGGGGGTAAATTCACTAACATTTAGCCATGGGTCATCTGGGCATACAAAGCCCTTTCCATCTCTTGCCATCCTCAGAAATCTCTCTAGCCACCCACACCATTCTTTTTTAACACAACCGCTAACTATCCAACTCATAGTTTCTTTATTATCCAGTTTGAAGCACCAGGCCACAAACATTGATGCAAAGTCGACATTAGTTCTGTATTTGAACTGTGCACTCATATATTCATCACCTAGGACAATATTGACTCAGTTTAGGAAATATTTATCTTCAAACTTGAAAATATTTGTTAGTCTCTCATTATAAATTTGACCCCAAAATGCCACCATGGGTGGGTCTAGCCGCTTGCAAAGAGAAGTTTGGTTCCATATTTTGTATCTATAACTCCTTATTGAGAAGTAGCTCGCTATAAACAAGATATCGATAAATGAAATACACTCATAACACAAGTCTTAGTGAAAAAACATTCATCACCTAACTCAAACTTCGTATTCACTTGCCTTGTGTCACACACCAACATACCAAGAGCGAAGCCTCCATAATAAAAGTTTCCATAAATTCTTTTCGCATTTCAAAATGGGCAATAAAATTACCAATTAAATGTGTCTTAGTGATGCAGGAGCATCCCCAGTTGATGAGCAATCTTGCATCAACCAAAAAAACATTTCCTTTCTTGTTTAGTTCTTTGTGTAGTTTTAGTATTCTTACTTGTATGTACCAGTAGTTGCTTGCTCTTCTTGGTAGATCTTGTTTGCAGTTTCCTGACAGTTTTATGTGGCTGATTCTAGATTTCTAGTTCACTTGGGTTATTTTGCGGTCAGTTATCGCTTCTGGTTGGCTGTTTTTGGGTTCCCGGGACAGTTCTTGTGCTTACCGGTTGGTTTTCCTTCATTACCGGCACAATTATTGGCATGGGGATCCATCTTGGGTCTTGTTCGATGTTCTTTGGTGTGTGGCCAACCTTCCTGTTGAACCACATCACTTGGTTGTTATTTTCCAGAAGGATTTCTTAAATCTTAGGGCCGACCTAATTACACATTTCATTTTCCTGCATTGGTGAATGTAATATTTTGAGGCCGACCTAGATATGTTCCGATGGGTGTAAATATGATGTTATGTAATCATTTGTAGGGGCAGAGGAAGTAGAATCGAGAATAAGGATTGAGATTCGCATGTTCTGATCCGGTTGATTTTTAGAGTCCCAGTTGGATTGTATCTGGCTTGAGGCCTGCATGTAACCAGTTAACTACTGGATGTTCTTTGATGATAATCTGATGATTACCAGATGATTGTCAGAAGTTCTATGGATTGAATATGATCTGTTTATATGAATTTGTTATGTTTTCTTTCTGTTTCCATTGTGCCTTTCTTGCTACATAAGCTGGTTGACTCTTTTGAGGGTTCTTATTGGTTATGGCTTCATAAATTAGTATCAGAGCTAGTTATGGATCGGCTGGTGGAAGAGTCATTTATGAACATTGAGGCATTCCTTGAGGTGGATAGATTGCCGATTCGAGGCAGGCTACGTGTGTGTTTAATAGACCACCGAGGGGAGGCAATTAAAATCAGTAGTCAGATCACCAAGTTGAGGCAGTTTGCCGGAGTGGAAGGAGAGATGCCTCCGAGGAGAACAAACCCTCAAAGGGTAGAGCAGATGATGGAAGACTTCAAGAATGAAGTGAGGAATGAAATCCAAAATGCTTTCGCTGGTTTGCGAAGAAACCCTGACTCTGAGGATGAGTATGAGGAAGATGGTGAAGAGCTTGAGGAAGCTGAAGGACCAGAAGATGAGAGAGAGGAAATATTCCTAAGAGAAGTGGCACAAGCAAGTAAAGTGCACAAAGTTGAGGTTTCTAACTTTTCTGGAATGCTGAACGTAGAGGATTTGATCGATTGGATCAAAGAGTTGGAGGACTACTTTGAGTTTGAGAATGTCAAGGACCCATAGAGAGTCCAGTTGGCACATACCATGTTGAAAGGGCAAGCTGCCTTGTGGTGGAAAGAGTTACAAAAAGATAGAGTGGAGAATGGTGAGTTGAAGATCACCCAGTGGAGATAGATGGTTGCAAGGTTGAAGGCCAAGTTCATACCGGGAGACTATGAACTGGAGTTATTCAAGAAGTTGTAGAACCTAAAACAGAGAAACAGGACTGTGAAGGAATATACTAAGGAATTCTACAAGGTGGTAATTAGATATGGACATAGAGAGATGGACAGAGAAAAGGTGGCGAGGTACATCAATGGACTTTCTTTTAACATTCAAGATTAGATGAGTATGTTAAAGATTTCAATAGTTGAAGAAGCTTACCAGTATGCTTTGAAGGCTGAGGAGAAGGTGAGAAGAAGACAACCGAATAAGGGAAAGGAGAAATTCAAGATGAATGATAGTATGAAGAAACCAGTTGAAGAAGAGGAGTCAAAACCTAAGTGCAGTAAAGAACCGAAACAAAAGACACTAAGGAAGGGTAGCAACAGTACTGATAGATAATTCCCTAGCAAATGCTTCAAGTGTGGAGAAACCATACATAGATTCTGTGAATGTAAGCAAGGAATGTAAAGAAGTTGTGTGGCAAGTGAAGAACTGGATGGTACTAGATCTGACTGTGCATCGGAGCAAGGAGAATCCTTTATGTTCAGAAGAAAGGAGTATCTACTCAGAGGTGGAGTCTTTTCCAAACTGTATGCAAATTAGGTGGTAAGTGTTGCTAGGTCATTGTGGATAGTGGAAGTACTGATAATGTAGTATTTGAGGAGATGGTCGAGAATCTTGAGTTGAAGAGGCTTAAGCATCCTTGTCCTTATGAGGTAAGTTGGTTACAAGATGATCAGAAGGTAGAGATAAAGGAGCAGTGTTGGGTGAGTTTCAATATTGGGCCTTTCAGAGATGAAGTTTTATGTGATATTGTGTCAATAAATGTTTGTCATGTCTTGTTGGGAAAACCTTGGCTGTATGATAGAGGAGCTATTTATGACTGTAGAAGAAACCTAGTTACTATTTTAAAGGATGAGCATAAGTTCACATTTATTTATTTGAAGGAGAAAGAGAAGGAGGTGAAGAATCTGAATCTTGAGAAAAGTTGTAGGAAACTGGTAGCAGAGGTTATACTAGAAGGTTTGACAGAACCAGTTGCAGAGGATTTGAAGAAAGATCTGATAGAACCAGTTGCAGAGGCTATACCAGAGGATGCATGAGTTTGCAGAAGGATCAGACCGATGAGTCTGATGGACTGATAGAATTGGTTGACATAGAGCTCATGGTGACAAACTGAATGAAGTCTTGTGGCAGAAGAAATCCTGAGTTGCAGAAGAAAGAAGGTAGTACACAAGGAGAATGTGTAGATTTGAAGCAAAGAAAGAAAAAACAAAGGGAGTCAAAGGTTAGAGAAGCCGATTGAGGCACCAGAGGAGCCAAAGAAGAGGTTGGCAGATAAAGAAGATGTTTGGATCAGAAATGAGCATGGGATCTTCATCCTGAATCCTTTTAGATGTTCATGAGTTTCCTCTCATGGAACATATTTTTCTACCTGGGTTGTTTGATGCAGAAGCATCCCCGGTCAATGAGAAATCTTGCATCAACCAAAAAAACATTTCCTTTTTTGTTTAGTTCTTTGTGCAATTTCAGTATGCTTACCGGTATGTATCGATAGTTTCTTGTTTTCATGGCAGATCTTGTTTGCAGTTTCCTAGTAGTTTAATGTGGTTGATTCCATATTTCTAGTTCATTTGGGTTCTCCAGTCAGTTATCTCTTCCGATTGGCTATTTCTAGGTTCCCGGGATAGTTCTTGTGCTTACCGGTTGGTTTTCCTTCATTACTGATGCAATTCTTGGCGTGTGGATCCATCTTGGGTCTTGTCCAATGTTCTTTGGTGTGTAGCTGAACTTCCTATTGAACCACATCACTTGGTTGTTTCTGGAAGGATTTCTTAAATCTTAAGGGCCGACCTAATTACAAGTTTCATTTTCCTGCATTAGTGAAAGCTAGATGTGTTCCGGTGGGTATAAATAGATGTTATGTAATCATTTATAAGGGCAGAGGAAGTAAAACTAAGAATAAGGATTGAGATTCACATGTTGTGATCCGGTTGATTCTTAGAGTCCTAGTTGGATTGTATTTGACTTGAGGCCTGCATGTAATTGGTTAACTACCGGATGTTCTTTGATGATAATTTGATGATTACCAGATGATTGACGAAAGTTCTATGGCCTGAATATGATCTATTTATATGAATTTGTTATGTTTTCTTGTTGTTTGCATTGTGTCTCTCTCGCTGCATAAGTTGGTTGACTCTTTTGAGGCTTTTCACTGGTTATGCTACATCACTTAGCTTTGCTCAAGTTGGTAGAATGCATTGGAGATCGCCACCACCCTGGCCAACTGAAATAAACTCTTATGTTAACATTGCAAACACGATATCTTGTTAAGATCCTCATAGCTCTTGCACGAGTCTAGAGATACTCTTCCGTATTGATTTTGGCAAAAACTAAATACCTCAGAAGGCTCTCACACTTGGTTTAATGCAATGCCTTAAACACCAAATACCGTCACAACACGAAACCATATGTCAACTTGCCAATAATGTTAATAAGATCATTCAAAAAAGTTACCGTTAAGGGGGCTAGTATCCAAGCTGAATTCACCAAATTGCAAATCAAATACTTGGTTGGCACATGAGTCAACATTCTTATTTCAATCTCTGAGCACATGGGTCACTTTGAAACTATGAAAGGATGCAAGAAGATTTTTGATGCATTGTATCTCTCGATCAATCTTTTAATTATTTTCTTTGGCTTTGATGATAATATATGTAACAATCTGGGAGTCTCCTTCCAAATATAACTTCTTGACACCTAATCTTCTGGCCAATTAAACTGCTAGAAGAGGAACCCTTACTTTGGCCTCAATATTTAACCCTAATCCAAGCCGTTGTTTGCATTTATCCATTACTTGGCCATTACTATTCCTGACAATACATCCTACACTTGAGAGGCCTGGGTTGCCCCTTTATGTACCATCAAAATTAATTTTAATCCACCTTGGGTCTGGTGGCCACTATGTAGTAATTTTATCTACTTGTTGAAAAGGTTTAGCCATTTGGGACCCATTAACGTGAAGACTATGATATTGTTGTCGTGATATACTGCAAGGACTATGAAAGATTTTTTTTTTTTTAAAGTTCAAGAAACCAAGAAAGGGTGTACACATAAGGGCAGACATGATTTTGCCCCTAGTACAATCAAAAATTGATTAATAATTGGTAATGGAGCCTGACTATCAATTGTGTTTGGTTCATAGTTCCTAGTAGGGATGTGTTGGGAGGAGCTTACCCCCCATTTGTGTTGCTAGGGGGTCTAGAGGTGGAAAATATTTTGGAGCCCCCTCATGGTGGTTTAGGGGCATCACCCTTTAAGAGAATTTTTCAAATCAAATTGCCTTGTAAAATATAATAATTTTATAGTAAGTATGGATCTTTCATCATTAAGTCAAATAGTTGATTCTAGAGTTTGTGTAATTGGAATTTTCTTTCTCTTGAAGGTAACCCTCTTTTGTGATGGTATTTGCATGAGGACTATATATTGTGAGAGGAGACCATGAGAGAGAAAAGAGGAAGTTGCGGTGGATGTGTTACATGATTAAGAGAAAATAGGGATTCACCATGAAGCTGTATCCTTTATGATCACACCAAGAGACAACCAACCACCATAAAATGCTAAGAAATAGATTAAAGAGGAAATGAATGATTGATTGATATGATACAAAATGTATGATAGCCTTCTTACATAGGCAAGGCGTGAGAGAATGGAGATCACTAAAAGAGATGTGCCCCAATCATATGTAGGAGTAGGTATGATACCTATATTTACAACTAATGACAATTACCTTGGTGCAAAAAATTAATAACTTAGGAAATATGCAATTACAACTAAAAGAATAGTCTTTTACCTAGGTTAAACTTAAGTAAACATAAATAGTTAATAAAAAATTTACTCCAAGACCACTCCTTAAGTGAAACTTAGGGAGAAAACTATTCTATTAGTTGTAATTGCATATTTACTATGTGCATTATTATTTGTATCGAGGTAGTTGTTAATACCTAGCCTACCTACTCCTACATATGATTGGGACACATGTCTCTGTTGGCCATTTGGTGGAATTGATTATGTGTTGGATTGATGTTTTGTCATTGATGCCAACACTAGATGTTTGGATGCTTTACCGACACCCTTTTGGTCTTGGTAGGTTGAGTGGTTTCTGGTTGATTTGGATCCGGCATGATCCGATAGGCTCCGGTATAGTTTGGTGATGGAATTGGCTTGTTCACAATACTCATGCTCATATTTGGTCAGTTGGTTTTGATCTGGTGATTAGATGCTATCATGTTTGCTTAGAAGCTTGGTTTTTGGTTTCGGCGAGGATTTCACCAGTAGAGATTTTGATGAAGATCTTTGATGAATTGCATAAATGGTGTTGGTGCAGCTTCTGGAGGAGTTTTAGGATGCTGCTAGTAATTATGTTTGAGACTTGGCAGATGGAGATCATTGTTGTAGCGTGTGGACCTATATTGGGTCCCGATTGATCTAGGTTATGGATCAGATTTAATGTAACATGTGGATTGGACCTATCGATGTTTTTCTGGGATGTCTTATGTGTTGGATATTATTTGTTTTGTCTAAGGCAGACATGGTTTGTAATTATGTAATTGGTTTATTATCTGGTGGTCGACCTGATTGTTTATGGTCGAGGGTTTGTATATATAGATGTAAGATCTCATTGTAGATCATCATGATTATGTTAGAGGTCATGGCCAAGGAATGTAATGTGCGAATAATGTAATATCTTTCAGGCAAAGGATTTGGTCGATCATTGGAGATCGAATCGGGTTTATGTAAGAGTATTTAGTCCTCCAGTATTGAGCTAAACTGGAACTGTACTCAGGCATAGGAGATGTTATCTTTTGCAGTTCAACACTTCTCCAAATTGTAGTTTGGATTTAAATGTAGTCAGTGAGGCTCCTTTTGTGATGAGCAGTGCGCTCTAGGCCCTTGGCCTTCCTGCAAGTGCAGGCCCCTCAAATGTAATTCACATACTTACTGTTAAAGTATTAGTTGACTGTAGGTAGGATTCCCACCGTGGTTTTTCCCTTTACTGGGTTTTCCACATACAAATCTTGGTGTCATGTGGATGGTATTTATTCTATGATTATTATTTATGCTTAATTGGTTTAACTGCTATTCTGGTATTAATGTTTTGGGTTTCGGTATTAAAGTTTAAATTGCTATTGGTTTCGATAATCTGTGACAATTGATTCACCCCCCGTCTCAGTTGTCTTCTAGTTATTTGAACTATCTAACAATTGGTATCAGTGCTTTGGTCCTCTCTACAGAAAGCTTAACTGCTTGAGGAAGATCTTATGGCAACTAATAGTTCAAGTTCATCCAGTTCTTCTGGAGATATCTTTCGAAGGGATATTCTGAGGTTTGATGGAACAAATTACATAGTATGGAAGATTCAGATGGAGACTCATCTGAGATGTCTTGGCAAGGAGATTTGGAAGATCACACAAAATGGTGTCACACCCTATAATCCGGGATTTGGAAATCCTCCTCCAACAAACCTGGACAAGGATCTTGAGAATGATTGTAGAGAAAGAGAAGCCCTCTTGTGTGCACTTTCTGATCAACAAATAATGGGATTAACCGACAAATCATCTAGAAAGGCTATATGGGGTAAGTTGGAGACTCCTAATGAAGGTGACCCTACAAATAAAATTACTAAAATTGATGGTTACCGGGTGAGATATGAAAACCTCAAGATGGAATAAGATGAAAGGATAACTGCATTCATGGAAAAGGTAAATGAGATTGTTATGGGAATTCAATGTTGTCGTGGAACTCTGAGCAAAGATGAAATTGTTTTTAAAGTCCTGAGAGCCCTACCACTGGATTACAAAATGAAGGCTACTACTATTAATGAGTTGAGAATAATGGCTAATACATCTATCAACATAGATACTTTGGCTGGGAAACTATCTTCTTTTGAGTTTGAGGAATTTGGACCTTCTAGAGCTGTGAAGACTGAACCTACTTTTCATGCATCTACATCCACAACCGGTAAGCAAGACTGGAAAGATTTGTATGTAAAGGAATTAGAAGATATGAAGCGAGAAGATGATGAGTTTGAGAAACTTGAAGCACTATTTGCTAGAAGAGTACCTAAAGGACCGCTATGAAGTAAGTATGAATGAAAAGTACCTTTTAAATGTTTTGCATATAATAAGATTGGTCATTTTGAATCTAGATGTCCTGAAAGGAATTCAAAATTTGAAGAAAGAATTAAAAGATATTTTAAGCCTAACCTTGGCTATTAGAACAAGTATAAGTATAGGAAAAACATAAACAAATCATGCTACAAAGTGGATGGGGAAGACATTACTGATTCTGATGATGAACCGACATAAGATTCTGCTAATGGATCTGGCAATGGGAAGGAATGGGTGTTCCTCGCTATCAAGAAAGATGATTCGACACTGGAAGAGAATGTACCTGAAGAGAAGGCACTTTCTGCTAAAATTAAAGACAATGTTGAATGGGTAATTGAAAATGGTTGTTCACATCATATGACTGGAGATAAAAGGAAGCTTCTATCTTTGCAAGAATTTGATGGTGGTCTAGTTAGATTTGGAGATGACAAAGCATGTATGATCAAAGGAAAAGTAATTATATCATTAGATGGTAAGAACAATACTGACAATATTTATTATGTTGAATGTTTGAGACATAATATTTTGAGTGTAGGAAAACTAGTAGATAAGGGATTTCAATTATAGTTCAAGGATGGAAAATGCAAAATCATTAATAGATCTGTCTTGGAGATTGCAACCGGTACACAGACAAAAGGTAATATATTTAATTTGAACTCTGGTGAGAAGACATGTTTGATTACACAGATTGATGAGAGTTGGCTATGGCATAAAAGTCCGTGTCATGTGAATTTTGATTGCATTGTGAATATCAGTTCAAGTAAGGTAGTTAGGTATGTAAAGAATGTCAAATGGGTAAACAGGTCAGAACCTCTTTTAGAAGTATACAAGATAAATCAAATGATGTTCTTGATCTTATTCATAGTGATTTGTGTGGCCCTGCTAGAGTTCAAAGTTTTCAAGGTGATAGATATTTCATGCTAATCATTGATGATTATTCTAGAATGATGTGGGTTACTTTTCTACAAGAAAAATCTGAAGCATTTGAAAAGTTTAAAATCTTTAAGGCTAAAGGGGAAACTGAGACAGGATTGAAGATTAAATGTTTGAGGTCAAATCACGATGGAGAATTCACATCCTGTGAGTTTAATAACTTTTGTGAGAAGCATGGTATAAGAAGACAATTTTCTACTCCCCGGACACCTCAACAGAATGGAGTTGTGGAAAGGAAGAACATAACTATCTTGCATGTTGCTACAACAATGATGATGGAAGCTAGTATACCTCATATCTACGGGAGAGAAGCAGTGAGCACACCGGTTTATACATTCAACATAGTACATATCAAAGGAGAAACTGGTAAGACACCTTATGAATTATGGTTTGGAAATACACATATAAATAAGTATTTTAGAATTTTTGGTAGTGAATGTTATATCAGGAGAGATGATATCATTGGGAAATTTGATCCTAGATGTGATGAAGGCATATTTATTGGTTATTCTAATGAAAGCAAAGCATATGGATGTTATAACAAGAGATTACAGATAATTGTGGAGAGTGCTAATGTCAAAGTAGATGAGTTGAACATAAGTCAAATCAGAGTTTATGAGAAGGAACCGGAAATGGAAATGATTATATTTGAACCGGTAGCACATTTACCAAAACAAAATGTTGAACTAGTTACTCCGGCAATATCAGAGAATTTTATAGTAACTGAAGAACAAGGAAGAGGAATAGAAAGTCAGAAGAATCCTAGGTATGTGAGATTGAATCATTCAGAAGATCAGATCATGGAGGATAAGAGCAATGGAGTGATGACAAGAGGGAGGCTGGAAAATAATGAGGTATGTTTAATTTCACAAGTTGAACCGGTATCGATAATTAAGGTATGTAAAAATGAATATTGGTTGAAAGCTATGGAAGAAGAATTAGTTCAGATTGAGAAAAATAACACATGGACCTTGGTTCCCCCGCCTAAACATAAAAATGTTATTGGAACTAAATGGGTTTTTAAGGAATAAACTGAATGAGGATGGTCAAGTTATAAGGAATAAGGCTAGATTAGTTTGTAAAGGATATTCTCAGAAGAAAGGAATTGATTATGAAGAGACTTTTTCACTTGTAGCTAGGATTGAAGCTATAAGATTTTTTCTTGTCTATGCTGCTTATAAAAGCTATAAGGTTTATTAGATGGATGTTAAATATGTATTTTTGAATGGGGATCTTGATGAGGAAGTTTATATTGAGCAACCTGATGGCTTTTCACTATCAGATGATACAAATATGGTTTACAGGTTAAGGAAAGCTTTAAATGGATTGAAACAAGCACCTAGAGCTTGGTATGCATGGTTGTATAAATATTTTTTGAAGTATGGATTTACTAAGGGCAGTGCTGACAATAACTTATTTTATAAGATCACTCATGATGATATACTGGTTATTGAAGTATTTGTTGATGACATTATTTTTGGAGGTGAAGATAAGTTATGCATAGAATTTTCTAAGAATATGGAGAAAGAATTTGAGATGTCTATGATTGGTAAGAAGAAATTTTTCTTAGGTTTGCAGATTACTCAGACTGATGAAGGTATTTTCATCTGTCCAACTAAATATGTAAGGAATTATTGAATAAATTTGGTATGGAAGATTCTAAACCGGTAAGTACTCCTATGGTTACAAGTGAGAAATTGACAAGAAAAGATGTTTCTTTATCGGTAAATCCTACAAGATACGAATCTATGATTGGAGGTCTACTTTATTTGACTCAAACTAGGCCTGACTTTATGAATGCTATTTGTATTGTTTTAAGATTTCGGAGTGATCCTAGAGAAAATCATGAGATGGTGGTGAAAATAAATTTTAGATACTTGCAAGGTACATCAGAATATGGTTTGTGGTACCCTAAGGATGATAACTACACTTTATGTGCATATACAAATGTTGATTGGGGTGGAGATATTGATGACCGGAAAAACACTTCTGGTCGAGCTTTCTTTCTTGGAAAGAAGTTGGTTTCATGGATCAACAAGAAACAGTCATGTACTTCTTTATCTACTACTGAAGCTGAGTATGTTGTTGCTGCTACTAATTGTACACAAGTTTTATGGATGAAGCAAATGTTGAAGGATATAAAGGTGGATTGTGATGCACCGGTAGTTATTCAATGTGATAACTCTGCTGCTATTGATATATCAAAGAATTTGACATTTCATTCTAAAACAAAGCACATATCTATCAAGTTTAACTTTTTGAAGGAAAAGGTGGAAGTAAATGAAGTTAGACTGGTTTATGTGAACACGAAAGAGCAGATTGTAGATATTTTCACTAAACTTTTTCCCATGGAATCATTTGAGTACCTGAGAGACAAATTGGGAGTTTTTGCCCCTTTGGTAGACTTGATTGATGCGGTTTGGCATCAGTCCGACATGCATTATTAGAGATATTATTTATTCTGGCACTGATGTGGGATGGTATTGCTTAGGGGGAGTAGTCAGCTTTGTGATTCAATGGTTTATGTTTCTGCTTTGATATTTCTTTCAGATTTTTGACATTGATGTCAAAGGGGGAGTGATATTGATGTGAAAAAGAAAAAGTAAGTGAAAAAGAAAAATAAAGGGGGAGAGATGTTGATAAGGGATAAATTCAGTGCTTTACAGAGATATTATTTATAGGGGAAGTTTGGTCTTTATTTCAAAGCTGTATGCAGGAGATTGTTGGCTGTCTTCCATTGGGGGAATCTTGTTTGGCATTTCTTGGTACTTAGATGTTTTTCACATCTAGTATTGCCATCAATGCCACAGGGGGAGATTGTTGGCCATTTGGTGGAATTGATTATGTGTTGCATTGATGTTTTGTCATTGATGCCAACACTACCTGTTTGGATGCTTTACCGACACCCTTCTGGTCCTGGTAGGTTGAGTGGTTTCTAGTTGATTTAGATCCGGCATGATCGGATAGGCTCCGATATAGTTTGGTGATGGAATTAGATTGCTCATGATACTTATGCTCATATTCAGTCAGTTGGTTTTGGTTTGGTGATCAGATGCTATCTTGTTTGCTTAGAAGCTTGGTTTCTGGTTCCGGTGAGGGTTTCACCGATAAAATTTTTGACATGAAGATCTTTGATGAATTGAATAAGTAGTATTGGTGCAGTTTCTAGTGGAGTTTTAGGATGCTGTTGGTAATCATGTTTGATACTTGGCAGATGGAGATCATTGTTGTAGCGTGTGGATCTATATTGGGTCCCGACTGATCTATGTTATGGATCAACTTTAATGTAACGTGTGGATTGGACCTATCGATGTATTTCTGGGATGTCTTATGTCTTGGATATTATTTGTTTGGTCTAAGGTCGAAATGGTTTGTAATTATGTAATTGGTTTATTATCTGGTAGACAACTTGATTGTTTATGGTCGAGGGTTTGTATATATAGATGTAAGATCTCATTGTAGATCATCATGGTTATGTTAGAGGTCATGGTCAAGGAATGTAATGTGCGAATAATGTAATATATTTCAGATAGAGGAGTTGGTTGATCATTGGAGATCGAATTGGGTTTATGTAAGAATATTTAGTCCTCCAGTATTGAGCTTAACCAGAACTGTACTCAGGCATAGGAGATGCTATCTTTTGCAGTTCAACACTTCTCCAGATTGTAGTATGGATTTATATGTAGTCAGTGAGGCTCCTTTTGTGATGAGCAGTGCGCTCTAGGCTGTTGGCCTTCCTGCAAGTGCAGACCCCTCAATTGTAATTCATATACTTACTGCATAAGTATTATCTGGCTGGGGGCAGGCTTTCCATCGTGGTTTTTCCCTTTACCAGGTTTTCCGCGTACAAATCTTGGTATCATGTGGATGGTATTTATTCTGTGATTATTATTTATGCTTAATTGGTCTAACTGCTATTCTAGTATTAATTTTTTGGGTTCTGGTATTAAAGTTTAAATTGGTAATGGTTTCAATAATCTATGACAACTGATTCAGCCCCATAATCTCAGTTGTCTTCTAGTTATTTCGATGATCTAACAGTCTCTTTTGATGGTCTCCATTTTCTCATGCCTTGCCCATATAAATAGGCTATTGTACACTTCGTATCATATCAATCAATCATTCATTTCCTTTTTCATCTTTTTCTTATCATTTTATGGTGGTTGGTTATCTTTTGGTGTGATCTTAAAGGCTACAAATTCATGGTAAATCCCTATCTTCTCCCACATAGTATTAGAGAAAGTTCCAATGAGTTTCTAGCCCACATCTTGTTGGAACACAATGAATCCAATAACACTGAGAGGGGGGGGGGGGGGGGAATCAATGTTTTGCTAGTAACATAAGATTTTAATCTTTTATAACATACACATATAAACTAGTAAATGAAGAAACATATAACATGAAGTAAATAAACCATCCACATGAATGAACACCATAACACACTGAATTTATACATGGAAAACCTCAAAGAGGAAAAAACACGGTGGGATTTGTAACCCACAATATCAATTTAATGGCCATATGAAAGATATTACATATCATGGGGGCCTGCACATGCAGGAAGGAACACTACTCAACACAAAAGAGTCTCACTAACTACAAGCTTCTGTTGAGATAAAATAGTACTAGTGAACTCAAAAAATGCATCTGCAATGCCAAAAATAGTTTTGGTTAAATCTCTGTTATGTACCGGTTCATAAACCCTAGATTGTTCTACTGGTATCTCCTTTCCTCCAAGAATGCTTTACGAACCATCTACTGGTCATAGTATGATATAAAATTTGTATACAAATGACCTACATACATATCCTTCGCATTACACAGTTCTTCTACCTTTTTCATATACCTTGTCCTAGATCAAAAGGACCTAACAAACTGACTTATATACCCTTTACAAACAATATACCTTATGTCGGCTTACAATATAAAATATATTCAATGTTGTCCCTTATACAATAATTACAAAATGATTTTACAAATAAAACCTTTCGGATCTCAAACTGATATTGGTTTCACTGAAGTGTTGGATGCCGATGATGATCCTGAATACTCAATGTCGGTATCCGTCGGTGTATGCCTCCAAATGCCATTATATTCCTTCAATACAATCTTGTTGCCATAAGTGACAACACATGATTCCAATGAGTGTCAATTGCCAACAATCTCTCCCTTTGGCATTGATGACAACATTCATGTGAAAAATGGATTCCCTGTCAGTTCAACTGAAACATGAAACATGCTCCCCTTGAGTTGATTGACTCTCCCTCCTTTACGCATATTTTTCACATAATATACACTCCTCATTTTGTATCAATGCCAAAGACTGGTGAAAGAATTGAAAGAATAATTTCAGATTACTTTACCAGAGCTTGACCAATCTCAAAATTTTCGGGTAAGATTTCTCTAACAACTGTACATAGGTATCCCGACCGGCTTTGAGTGTTCCAGATATGGATACAAGTCCACTCAATAAATGTGCAAGTGTTTCTTTCTTAGTGACTTCTGCTAGTGTGGGCTTTGCAAGCATATCCATACATTCTCTCTTATGTACACCAAGTGAATCCAATCTTGGACTCACCAAACCTCTAAGACTCCTTTCTCTCCGAATGATCTTGTCTCTTTCCTTTTCAAAATCAAAAACTTGGTTCTCCAAGGTCAAAATTTGTCCATTAATGGAAGTTGTGAGTGAAGTTAGTCCATCAAAAGAATTGGCAATATTAGCAATATTTTTATGTAATTCCTTTAACCTCTGATCTACATTTGGTGTAAGGATTTCTATATTACAATAGACCCTGTAGATGTTAGTACACCGTTTCAAAGAATTTTCAATGATTACAAGTTTCTCTTAAACCTTCCTCTTCTCTGTCTCAATAATCTGGTGAAAAGTGACTTTTTGGCTAGAGTAAATCTTTCAAGTGCCTTCTTGTCAAAAATCCGCTACAATGATTGAAAGTTTTTAGATATATGCTTTGTTAGTACCTTAAGCTTGCCGGAAGGGCTTGCTTCATTTTCAATCTTACATTCAAGAATCAATCTATGCAAAACTGTTATTGATTGATCTATTATTTCTTTGTCTGCAGATCCTTCCTTCATTATCTTTTGAGTAGCCATCATCATTAGCTCTATGGGACTCATCTCTGTGATTGATTTCTTCTTAGCTTGAGAAGTGTCAATTTCTAAAAGTTTTGCTAGGGAATCAACTATCGGTGCAGTCTCCTTTTCCTTTTCTTCCTTATCCTCTCCTGGTGTATCTCTTTTCTCAACCTTTAATGCACCGGTGGCTTCGCCACTGGGTATAGTATCAGTTACTGCTGGTGGAGTATTATCCATAATATTATCTGTAACCTATACATTGCCTTGCCTAGACTGTACAAATGTAGTATCTACTGGTTTAGTCTATACACTTTCATCAGTTTTGGATTTAATTGCCGGTTCACTCAAAATTTCATCTGAACTTCCCAAAATTCCTTTCCCTTTAGATTTGTCTGGAATGGTGGGAGCTGTTGCCTTACCAAATTCTTCTTTAGAAGTGAGAAAATCAAGATTCTTTTGGATGAATTTGGTCCAACCATCTTTGGTCTCATTTACTATCTCATTGACTCTACCCATCATTAGGTCTATTTTCCGGGTTTTACTGCTAAAGACTTTTCTATTAGCAACATCTATACACCTTTTCATTTTCTCATTATTTATAGAGCCACACATATTCAAAAGTTCAAATTCTTTAATTTCTTTGTCCCTCCTGATTGCATCTAATCTCCTTCCATCTAACTTATTATTCAATGATAAGGGAGTTTCCTTCAAAATCTCCACCAAAGCCTTCTTGTATATGTCTAAATATAAAAAAATTGCTTATTCTATTTTATTTTGCTCACTATATTCTAACTTTTCATTAAAATTTCACACATTTTTCAACATTCCATCTTTAGTTATCTCATCAATCAGTTCTGCACAAGTCATTTTACCAGATTCAGTTGCTTCATCACTCTTTTTCTTCTTATTGGGGGTTGTAGGAGCGGATAGAGCAGGCTGCCTCTTCTTTGCCAGAGGTGTGGATGAAGTTGTTACCTTTCTAATTAGCTTCCTCCTTGGTTCCACCTTCTTCTCTTCTACCGGAGGCTTGTCAACTTTCTTCCTTTGTACCCTTCTGAATGCAAGAATTAAATTATCCTCTGGATCAGAGTCAGAAGTGATAGAAGAAATGAAAGTCTTAGGCCTCTTCACCTTAGGAGCACGAGCTACTACTGGTTGATCTACCAGTTTAGATTGAGAAGCTAGTTCTGTATCTATCCTATGAGTTACATCCTGAACAAATGTAGACATTTTGTCTATCTTCTATTCTCTTCTTTTCTTTTCTGAAACCAATCTTAACCTCAAGAGTCTTCTCCTCTACAGTGATAAAGTGTTCACCCTTATCATCCAAAGGAGCATCGATCAACATTTTAGCATATAGATCCAAAATGCTATCATCTACTTCATAACCTAATTCAGTGACCCATATAGTTCTAGGTTCCACTGCTTCCATTAGTATATCATCTGTTTTCACCATAAAGCAAATATCAGTGGAGTATTTCTCCACAATGTGTTTGGAAATTCTCTCCCTTAGTCTCATGTTCTCTTGAAAAGTTTTGAAGTAGCCCCAAAGCTTCTCATCCCTGTCACTACCAAGACCGATGATTGATTCTTTGATC
Organism: Cryptomeria japonica; assembly: GCF_030272615.1. NCBI lineage: Eukaryota > Viridiplantae > Streptophyta > Pinopsida > Cupressales > Cupressaceae > Cryptomeria > Cryptomeria japonica. The sequence continues at coordinate 532,432,238 of NC_081414.1, forward strand.
TGCATACCTACTGGTATGTCATGAGCCCAATGCTTCTTTCCCAAACCCAGTAGCTCATTCATGAAGTACAACATCAAACAGATAATAAGATTGTCAAACTGGAAGGTTACTTTCTTAACCCTTTTTATCTTGCCAAGATTTATCATTAACTCACTTTTTAACCATTCACACAAATCATACTTTTCATTATTCTTTATCATCTGATATGCGATATGGATACAAGAACTGGAAACAAAGTTCAATCAACTTGATTGAGTTACCTTGTAACCGATGATCATGTTGGTAAATTTCCCATATGTGTCTTTGATGGTGCTTACCCTCATAGATCTTCCGTCATGGGTTGCGTCGGTGAGCTTCTTAACCACAGTGTTGGAGATCTTCTTTCCTGGTTCCTATCCAACTTTAGGTAAGTTGATGACTTCTTGAATAGCTTCTTTGGTGATCATGTGGGGCTAGTCTAGCCAAATGAATTCATTATGGACCCTACTTAGAACAAATTTGATCACTTCATCCTTGAATTTGGGTATGTATAGGATTCCGGTTAACCCTAGATCCTCAATGATTTGATATTCCGGTTTGATTGTTTTGGAGCTACCTAGTATCATAGATTGATACATCCCCTTAATTTCCTCAGTGCCTAAATCCTCCAATGTGCAATGAATATAGGCCCTGATATCTTCTACATAAACCACGCCATCAGGAACTCTCGAAAATGTGCCAGTAGAGTCTTCCTTCATAGCAATTTGGGGAGCTTCCTTGAAAATAGGCCTAAGCCTATCCATAACCTCAACAACAATGAGATTCACAATGAAAATAGGAGAAGATGATGATTTGGATGCCATTTCAAAGAAATACCTGGATAACAGTCGTCGGTTGAAGGGTTTTGATTACTTCTCAGATGACTGCTAGGAATCCTTCAGAATGCCTTTTCTCTCTCTTGATCGCCTGTGATTCGCCTTTGCTTTGCTCTGGTTTGCTCGAGTGCTGGGTGAGTGAAAATGAGTCCATTATGGTTTTCTCAAGTGCTGGGTGAGTGAAAATGAGTCCATTTCCCCTTTTTATCAATGAGTAAACCCTAATTCATCACTGTCATAAATGCTTAGCGATGTACCCTACCAGATGTAGGTTTCACAGTTTTATGCCAGATAAACCTCTATCAATGATCAATACCACTCTCCAGATCTCTTCTGGTGAATATGATAAATTTTTAATGAATGTTCCAACCCCTAAGGCATATTTCTCAGTTACCAATTGAATTTCCTATCGGTGCAGGAATGCTCTGTTCTACCAGTGGAGTTACAGGTGCAGTTACCAGTGTAGTTGCATCTCCACTTGGTTATTTAATTTTTTTAACCCATCTCTTGGTGTGATCTTGTTGTATTTCATCTATCTTCTACTTTCCTTTCTCATTTGCTTCATCATTGCTAATCGGTGTAGTCTTGCTTCAGCAGTACTTAGCAATATGACCTATTTTGTTGCATGCATAACATGTAACATTGTTCTTTTGAATTTCTTTGACATATGTGGTGTCATTCCTTGACCTACATTGATTATCCAAATGACCAAACTTTCCACATGCATGACATTTAACATTCATTCTGCAATCTTCTGATTTAAGACCATATTTCTTGCAATTTGTACATTGACCGAGAACTGAATTTTAGTTTTGATTTTCTCTATTTCTACATTGTCTAGCCATATGCCCAAATTTATTACAAACAAAATATCTACCATTGAATTTGTAAGCATTAGATTGCCTTACCAATTTCCTCTGGTTTGATGAGTTCTGCATGCCGGTTGTCTAATCTTCATTTGCAGTACCAAAGCTTTCACCTTGTACAAATCCAAGTCCTCTAGAATCTTCACTTTGCCTTTGTCTTTTCAATAAATCATCCAACTATGCAACACTAATCTTGAATTTTTCTTTATACTCACATGCAATAGTGACATCATCTCTCAGAGTGGTTATTTGTCTTTCAAGCTCTTGTTCATTATTCTGGGAGTGTATCAAATCAGTTCTCAACAGATTATTTTCATGAGTGAATTTTCCACATTCTTCAAATTTATTCTTCAGAGATATAGCAAGATTTTATTCCTTCTTCTTTCTGTCCTCAATATATTTTGATAACCTCATAGTCAGGTCTTGCATTTCATTCTTCATGAGCATGTTAGCTTGACTCAGCTTCTGACATTGTTCCTTAAGTGCATTTTTCTCTTCATCATCCTGGTTTTGTAGAAGTTCCTTTCTCTTAGCTTGAGCTGATGATATCCTTTCTTGCAGAACAAGAATGAATTCATTAGCAGAATTCAATTCAGCTTGCAATTTTAAGTTCTACATCCTTTCAACATCATAATCCTCAAGTGTTATCTCAAGTTGCTTTTCCATAGCCATATTCAATGATTCCAATTTCAGGATCTTCCTCAAGCTGTTAAACTTCTTCTGAGGTACCAAGCTCTAATACCACTTGTTGGAATACAATGAATGCAAGAACACTAAGAGCGGGGGGTGAATCAGTGTTTTGCCAATAACACAAGATTTTAACCTTTTATAACATACACATATAAACCGGTAAATGAAGAAACACATACCATGAAGTAAATAAACTAGCCACATGAATGAACACCATTATTGTTCCCAAATTTTGATTTCCCTATCCCCTCTGTAAGAAAATTTAAAGTCTCTGTTGCATATGGAGAGAACGATGAAAAAATCAAAATCTAGAATAACATATAACAAAGTTTGTACAAAACCTTCTATACTTTAAGCTTATCCTAAGCTTGGTGGGTATACCTCTTGTGAATACTTTCACAATTACAATATAAGATCCACAGTAAACCAGTGTTAGAAACCTGTGAACCTCATCACCTCAACAATACTGAAACATAAAAGAAAAAATGTGTTCATTTTTAGTCTCGACCCCAAGAAAGATAGAAAAATCTCCATGAATGATATCAGTGCCTTATCTGGGCTACAAAGTCACCCAAACTAAACAAGAATTCTAAATCTATACATTCACATACATCTCATCACTTTGGCTTTATCAACCGAATATATGCCTGACATATATATGTCTTTTCTTTATGCTAGACCCAATCATCAAATTCAAGCAGAAAACTATTGATTTACTAACAGAAAGGTTTTATGTATATTTAATTCCCCTCCTTGAGAGAAAAACCTAAAACATGTCTGTAAGATTGCCTTGCAAACCCTATTCAATCAAATAACCCTAAATTATTTAAAAGAAACCAGTAAATCAATGAATGCACACAAGAAGACAACAGAGATCTGGGCTCAAAATGCTTTAATCTGTATATTAATATTCATTTTCAAAATTGTACATAACTCAAGGTGATTTCTGAAAGAACCAAAAAACCTTAGATATATTTCGGCAGAGTTTCTTTACAAATTCTTGTGATGATTCTTTCAACAGTCCTGGTATCCATTTATAATGATATGGATGCAAACAAGCTTTAGACTTTCCTAGGAATAGTTTGTTACAACCGTAATTCCCTCTTTGAAGAGGTTACAATTCACTTTCATCCCTAACTTCCTGAAGGTTGTTACAACACTGCAACATCAATTGATTATTCTTGATCCTCCGCTTCTTGCACCACATATTTGTCTTTCCACCCATGAAATACTTCATCAGTGGGCCAAGAGTAACCAATAGTTTTCTTCTTCAATTTATTTAATCTTTTCCAGGTGCTTCTTAACTGCTTGACTTCTGCCTCCAAAAAACCATAGTGTGACTTCATCTTTTCAATTTCTTCAACTTTTCAAATAAATAAAGATGTGTCATCTGAATTGATGACTTCATTTATCCATTGAGACAATTTATGTCCTAGCTCATCAATCCATACTTCTTCATCTTTCAACTGAATTGAACTAACAAAACCTCCAGGAAATATTTCAAACTTCTGGTTAGCATATTCTTTTCTTTACAAGTTGGCCTTTCTCTCTAGACCAGCTCTTCCTTTTGCTAACCTACACATACCTTTAACCAACTCACATGTGGATTTAATATTGGCATCAACCTTTGCCTCTTCATAGGATGATCACATAAGTTCCAAATTTGCTTCTCTTGCCATCCATTTATTTAAAATTGGCTCCAGAGTAGCCTTGTCTTCCTTCAAATCAGTCAACATGCTTAGAACTCTTTTCATATATATATACACAATAAAAGCCCCTATTGTGTCAACAAACTTTAAAATTGTTCCCTCGACCTTCTCCTCATATTTACTTTCAAATATGGCTTGAGCCTGCTTCAATTTTTCCATTTCATCTTGAATAAACTCAGTAGATTGGAAACCGGGATTCACAGGGGTCAAGGGAAACTCAATGATTGGACTAGTAGATGGAGGTTTAGCTGGGGAAGAGGCAATCATCAATGTAGAAGACTTATGTTGATGATGTTGCCCTACTATTTGATTCTTCAATTTAGAAATCATACTATCCCTCTGACCTATTTCAGCTTGGGCTTCATTGTAAGCTTTTAGGATTACCTCCAACTTGACCTGGAGATCAACCTTTTCCTTGGCCTCCTTTTTAGCTACAACCATGTTGAATTTTGCTGATTCCAAAATTGTGCTAGCAGCCTCCAACACCCCTGTGTCCTTTACTCTCTTCACAATCATGCCTCCGAGATAGCTGGACTCTGAGGTATCTTTCCTCTTTTTTCTCTCTTCCCTCCTTAGTGACCACATAACTAAAGCAACATGATCATTGCTATAAGTTACTCCTTCCAAGGGATTTGTCTCCTTCCGTACTACCTTAAGAACTAGTGCATCTGCTATATCCCATTCAGGGAGAATCAAAACTCCTGCTTCTGCAATCATTTTCCTCCCTTGTTCTAGGGTAATACTCCCAAATTTTGTCAACATTTCTTTCTTTATGTCTGCTTCACCTGTAGATGCATCTTTGTGAGGATTCTCACCTTTTCTTGTTTCACATCTTGCCTTGAACTGGCCTATATTATTCCTCCAAACAAACTGCAAGAAGGACCGTATTTTGATGAAACTATCATCTGCCAAAAACTCCTCACTGGCCTACTTAATGACATGGTCCAGTTATTTTCCTATAAAGTCCTCTGCAGTTAGGTCCATTTGGGCACTTGCCAGTTCTTCGGGCATTCCTTCTTGCAACTCCTCACAAGTGAGAGCAATTTCCCCAAGGCTTCCTAATTGCAATAGTTGCTCTGCTACTACATGTTCATCCCCTACATGGATTGGGGATTGAGATGGAGAATATAAAGGCTCATTTGTTTGTACCTCTTTTCCTGCCCTTTTCCTTTTAGGAGAGTCTTGGATCTCCACAACATCTACTAATGGCCTTTTTCCCTTTGAGGAGGAAGATTCACCTTTTGTTGGCATTAGCACATTAGAAGTAGGTCTTTTATGCATCACATAATAACCCAGGGGCACTGCATTTGCAAATGTAGGCTTAGCTAAGACAAGTTAAGCCTTTTCAGGGTCATTCTTTAATATAGCCTCCCTCTTCTCTTTTAAAGTTTGCATTAAATCTTCAAAATAAAGAATCAAAAACTTGACCTTTTCCTCAAATGGAGTAAAACTGGCTAGGGGGTCATAGCTAGTATCAAATTGATGGATGAAGTCTAGAGATTTCTTGAAAGCTATCCATTTTTCTTTCCTCAATTCTTGTTCATCTAAATTGAACTCATTTCTGATCAAATCTTTAGGAAAATGGAACTGGTGTGTCTTACCCTTGCATATGACTCTCTTCTTAAACATATCATTAAAGAAACCCTCTGGGTTGGCAAATCTTGCCACTGCAGTAGATAAGCTGTATGGCCAAAAGAAATCATCAAAATGTGTCCAACCACCCTTGGTGATTACAAACTGATGTGCCATAGTAATAGTTGGAAAAATTGTTCCTTTCCCCCTATTTGTCAATTCTACTTCTTGCAGGCCTCCAATCTGCCTCAGGACCTGCACAATTCCTATCTTCAATGGGACTTGATATGGGAGCAAATATGGAGTTCCTCTAAAACCAAAAACTCTGAACACAATGGAGATAGGGTACAAATATATGTCACCCCAGTTATGCACAATCTTGATGTCTTTAACAAATTCCTTTGGACTAAAGAATTCAAGGAGAGCTTTAGGAATCCTAGGGTTCTATGGACACAAAAGGATTCTAAGCCTAGATGCAAAACATCTATCAAAATTTAGGTAACTTGCATCTTGTCTGTCCCAAGACAAAATTGTGCTCCACAACTGAATGAGCATCTCCTTGCCATATTTTTATTTTATCAGGTCCATTTCATTAGCAAAATATTTAGCACCTTTAAATAGAAACACTTGCATGAGGAGAGAGTACCATCCAAAAGGTCTGTCCACCTTAGCATTTTTTATCCCTATCAATCCCTCATGAATGACATCAGTGAGATAAGGTGCAAAATCAAAGGTCACTGACAGAGATGGGTTCAAATTCTATGCTATCATGAGCATATAGTGGGTTTTCATAGTAGTTTCTGCATCCTCCCCAAAAATATGTCATAAGGACCAATACATCCCTTTAGCCCTCAAAGTAAATAAGTTTAATGAAAATGGTTCCATAGTGCTACGGCCTAGAACTGTTAGTCCTCCTATTTTGACGAAGAATTCCTTCAAGGGGCTATTTCTGAGGTGGTCTCTCTGTGCATCATAGACCTTTGTAAGTGTTTCAAAATTGATGGGCTCTAAATAATTTGATACTTGGCTGAGTCTGAAAACTCTCCTAAACTCATCATCATTTATTTCAATTAGAGACCCACCATTTACATTCTTTATAGTCCTGGTATTGGGATCATAATTATTGGCAATTTGGGTTAACAGGTCCATGTCCATGAAAACCCTAGGGACTATGAGCTTCCCAACATCTAGTTCCCATTTACTATTCATTGGAGCAGGGGAATTTCTTTGGCTAAAACCCACTTTAAAAAGTCCCAAACCTACCATTTGTATCCGGGGATCCCTCAACCAATTCCTTTATCGTATAAGCCATCACGAATTCTCAGGCGGGAAGCTTTAGGCACCAATTATTTCATTTTACCAGAAGCATTAGTGGACCTAGTTAATTGCTCTAAAATGTCATCACAAATGGCTCTCTCCTGGTAATTAACCTTCCCCATGAAATCTCTTCGTGGTGCCTTCTTAGAATTACAATTATTTCAATTAAAGCTTATACGGATTTCTTGAGAGATCAAGCACCCAATGATACCAATTCAACTGTAACTGTTAAGCAATTTGCAAAAACTTACTTGTTGCTTGAAAAATTCCGCTCTGTGCACTAGTTCTTCTGCAAGATTCTTCGAATTGACGCCAAAGTTTCAACTGATGTGAAGATTACTACGATAACTGAACATTAATTAGAAACAATTAAGCCACATGCTTTGGCAATTAATTCATAATTGAATTCGAAAAATGGCTCTAACGGACCACATAAATTTTCTAAGTGTTTTGCCTTTTCGCTGTTTCGCGAAGGGTAAACTTCTCACATCTTTGCAATGCGAAACAATGCCTGTCATTAGATCGTGCAAGACATGCACGTTCTTTACCTTACCTGAGTCATCCTTCTTTAGAAATGGGCCCCACCATCCTTTCATTGTTTCGTGAAGAGTAAACCTTGCACATCTCTGCAATGCGAAACAACGCGCATCGTCATATCAATCTCAAGTTGATCGGTCATTAGCCTTCACCATGACTGCTTATCCTTATAACCATGTGTAACCGCCACCACTAGTGGTTTTTTGCTATTTTGCAAAGAGTAAACTTCTTGCACCTTCACCATGCGAAACAATGCGTGACATCCGATCAACCTCAAGTTGATCGATCTTTAGTCTCTTTAGTCTTCAAAGTGGGCCCTCTTCGCAAATCCACTCATCTGCAAACTGCCAACAAATATCTCCACGTGGCCATCACTTATTAGCTCAAGAATTCTGTCGGGATCCACATCTGAACCACCACGTGTCTCACTACACCATGAATTTTACTTACACCACCACCTTTTCAAACAAACCAAATCAGAAATCCAGTTAGAGCCACGTGTCCCATTGACAAATCATTTTCTTTCTTAGTCGTTCATCTAGCTGTATCGCCACCTAATTCACCACGTCACAACCACCTCTATTTCATTATTTCACGAAGGATAAACATCGTGTTACTTTTCATTGCGAAACAACGTGCGACGTCCGGTCATCTTCAAGTTGATCGGTCTTTAAACTCGAGAGCCGCTTACCTACCGGGCCCACCACCTTTCGTTGCTTCACAAAAGGTCAACATCTTGCTATTTCATAATGCAAAACCATGCGCACCATCAGATCATCTTGGAGATGCACATCCTTTAACTCACAAGCCAATCTATGTGCCGGGTCCACCACCTTTCGCTGCTTCGCGAAAGGTAAATGTCACACATCTTTGCATAGTGAAACAATGCCAACCATTAGATCAACAATAAGATGCACGTCCTTTACAACACCCGATAGACAGAAATAAAATGAAATAAGACTTAGGAAAAGGGAATTAATCAAAAGAATTTAATATCCCGCCAAGGCAAAGACCTAAAAAAGGGACCCCTTTTCTAACAATGGGCCGACCCTTCCACTTAAGTGGAAAAAGGTAACAAGAGAATAGAACATAGGGCTTACAAGATGGAAAAAAGGGTGAAATTGTGAAAACCCTAAACCCTTAGACAAATAACCCCTTAGAGGCAGAATGAAGTACTAAACCCTTGCAGACTTTAACGGATTGAAAGAAGAAAAATCCCAATACTCAAAATAAATATAACAACCATAACACACTGAATTTATATGTGGAAAACCTCAAAGAGGAAAAACTACGGTGGGATTTTTGACCCACAATATCAATTCACTAGCCATATGAAAGATATTACATAGCATGGGGGCCTGCACATGTAGGAAGGCACACTGCCTAGAGCACACTAGTCAACACAAAAAAGTCTCATTGACTACAAGCTTCTAGTGAGATAAAACAGTATTGGTGAGCTCACAAAATGCATCTACAATGCCAAAAATAGTTCGGGTTAAATCTTTGTTCTGTGCTGGTTCATAAACCCTGAATCCTTCTACTAGTATCTCCTTTCCTCTAGGAATGCTTTACGAACCATCTACTGATCATAGTATGATATTACATTCACATACAAATGACCTACATACATATCCTTTGCATTACACAGTTCTTCTACTTTTTTCAGATACCTTGTCCTATATCAAAATGACCTAACATACTAACTTATATACCCTTTACAAACAATATGCCTTATGTCAGCTTACAATACAAAAGATATTCAATGTTGGCCCTTATACAATAATTATAAAATAATTTTACAAATAAAACCTTTTGGATCTCAAACTAATGTCGGCTTCACTCAAGTGCTGGATGCAAGTGATGACCTTAAATACTCAATGTCGGTATCTGCCAATGTATGCCTCCAAATGACGGTATATGCCTTCAATACAATCTTGTTGCCATCAATGACAACATATGATTCCAATGAGTCTCAATTGCCAACACATCTAAGTCCAAGTCGCTGAGGATTTTTGTAGAATTAATCTGTACCTTAGTTGATCATTGAAGCACATCAATCCTATGCATATTAGTTACAAGAAAGCATTAACTCGTGTAATCCTATCATTGATATATTATTGGTGTTTGATATGTTTTTTAATTTTTTAATTTTACCTTATTAAGAATCAACCCTTATCTGTTGTTTGTAGGTTGTATTGGAGTAGTACTCAGTATTTCTTGTGTTGGCCCATAGCATAGATGATATTATTGTGATAATTAGACTACCATTTTTTGTGGTTTAATTTTTATTGCATGGTTTCTTTTTTGCTAGCATCTTCATTTTTATTTGTAGATCCTGTGCATTTCTTTCCATTAGTTGATTTAAGACTGATTTGGATCAGATGATTAAATTTTTTTTGCCAGAGGTCACTTTTCACTTGGCCAAAGTTTAATTTTTACTCCAACAACAAATTATATATCCCTTCATTATATTGGATAAAAGAAAGGGAGGATTGAATGTATCTTCATGGGTGTAGTCCATATTGGGTGAACCACGTATATCTATGTCTCCCATATTTATTTTTTGTGTTTTGTTTTAACATTTATTTTTTTATTTTTTATTATTCCATGATCCTATTCCTAATAACGAGCACCATAGTAGAGGGTTTATTTGGATAATAATATTTTAGAAGATAAGGTTTCCTTGTTCAAGTGGGTACAATGATGGAAAAAGGAAAATTTTGGGGTAAAAAGTTTAACGACCAAAACTACTAGCTATGAAATATGCAAATGGAGGACTATTATACCAAAATGATATTTTCTTGTTAGGAAATATTCTTTAAAACCACATTCATTTAATCCATTTCCTACATAACCCGGAGAGAAAAGAATGCATACAAGCTTACACAATCACCATTATGCAAAGATCATATAGACAAGACACAAGATAACAAAATATATACACTAGGAAAACCCTCACGAGGGAAAAACCCAACCTCCAAAAGAATCCATACTCCATCATATTAATCAACCATAAATCAATACAAAGCACTTATGGAGTTACAATGAAGACCCTCAAACCATCGAGCCCTCCAATGCATTCCCATGTGTCCAAGTATGAAACCACACATCCCATTCCATTCTCCACAAATGCAATCCTTTGAAAGGACTCAATACAATGACAACCCAAAACCACCATACAACCTTAACCATTAAAGATTTTATTTCTTTTATAGACAAAATTTCACACAAATACAAATAGTGGTAAAGTAAAACCATTTGCCACAAAACCATGTGACAAAACCATGCGCTAACTAACCCCTTGAACCCATATTTAATATTGGGTACTAAGTTTTCACTTTTTAAACATATTTCTAAAATATTAAATAATTAAAATATAATATTACAATGTTGTAGTGAAACATCACAGTAGCCCCTACAATATTTCAAAGGAATCTCTACATGTTACATGTCCATGTGCAACATCACATAATAAATAAAATACTAGAATTATAAATATTATTATGCAAGGTGTACAATACCTATTTCCCAACATTCTCCTCCTTGTATACATTTCTCAAGGATCAATCAATGAAATACATCATCATAGACATGCATGTAACTAGATGAATCTCCATCACACTCTCATGTTGTTGCTAGTGGGCCAGCGTCCCTCGTAGGGATTTGCGAATTGGTTTAAAAGCCTCCTATGGATTCTATAAGTCTAGTGGTTGTATCGGGCATTGACAAGTCGATCTTTTGGTTTAACGACAACACTATCTTATAAAAAGTGGTATCAAATATTAGTCACATGTTCAAATCATGCAGGCCACGATGAGTGACACTGGGAGGGGGATTGTTGGCAGTGGGCCAGTGTCCCTCGTGGGGATTGACGACATGGTTTAACAACCTCCTATGGATTCTATAACTCTAGTGGTTGTATTGGGCATTGACAGGTTGATCTTTTGGTACAACGACAACACTAGCTTGTAACACATGTTTCATTAAGATACCTACAATAAAACCAAGTGACCACCATCTAAAGCAAGAAATCCTGTCATCCTCCAACATGCCACCTATGGAAGAAAAGGAACAAGAAAAGGTGAATATGAACCAATCCATGAACATAAGCATAAAATCCAATGTGATAACTGTTGGCACATGCACACTCCAATGAGACATAGTAGGTGATTGAAGGTTTTGTCATTAATGGAAACCTTACAATCCTATGACACTGGCAAGGCATTCCACCAGCACTAGCAAGATCAAACTCTACACCAACACTCAGGTCACCGGCACCGGTAGTGAAAGGTAGCATAATGGCACAGAGACCGACAGGATTTTTGTTGTAATATATTTTGTTTATTATTTGTAAAATCATTGTAAGCCGACTTGGAAAGTTGTAAAATGACTCTTATATAAGAGAGATCATTGTAGAACATTTGTAAGTAAGGAAGAGAAATGTAATTAGGTGAAATAAGGCAGACCTATTATGCAAATTATAGGTTAAGGGTTTATGTTAGAAGCAGAGCAGAAACCGGTACTGGATCTGGCATTATAGATGCTATTTTGAAGCAGTACAAGTCATTGGATTTATATAATCCATTTTGTAAGTTAGTGAGACTTCCTATTTTGTATTTGAGTAGTGAGCTCTAGGCAGTTGGCCTTCCTGCATGTGTACGCCCCTCTTGTAGCAGTAATATTCTCTTATTGGCCAGTAAGTGAATATTTTGGGTCACAAATCCCACCGAGGTTTTTCCCACACTGGGTTTCCTCGTTAAATCCTTGTGTTATGGTGTGTTTTTCATGTGGTTGTTTTTATCTCTATTTATTGCATTACTTTCTGCTTATCGGTACACAGTATTAATATGTTCTGCATGTTTTAAGCTAAGAAAATCTATTAACCTGTTAGATACTGATTCACCCCCCTCTCAGTATCTGTGGGAATCCTAACAATAACAAAGGTTCCAAGTTGTTATCATATAGTAAAAACCTACATGATCACAAATGACATTCACAACACATGCCAATACATCCAACCATCCATACCTCCTAGGTATAATACATAAGTAAACTCATGCCAATATCACATCAAACCATAAATCACATTAAAGCTTCTTGTATCAAAACCTGTCAATGAAGTACACATATATCTAGGAAATCCCATTGTATGGGTATTACCAAATCTAAAATTAAGCCCAAATCATATCAATTCTACCAATAACTGCTCAAATCAAGTTGTGATAAGTAAATTAAAACATGCAATACCAAGAAAAAACACAATGATCCACACATGTGACTCAAATGTTGCATACTCTTCCATAATATGTCACCATCTTACCAAAACATGAGAGAAAACATAGAATGAAGAGAGACAACTTATAGGCCATAGCCTATCCTTCTACCAACACCTCAAATAAGAAACACTGCATCAAGTATGATCTCCTCCAAAATACCCCAAAAGCTAAGCCAAAACAACAATAAAAAATACATCCAATATCTTAGATCAAACAAACATAAGTATCATGTAATGCCAATATGGATGTAAGCCTCCCATAACTAAGAAGATAAAACTCATAAGTAAGCATTCCCAATGAAGGAAATCATCCTACTAAACCATCTCCTAACATCTTTATAATGATATGATAACATCAACATATGCACAAGGAGATAACCATGCTATACATCTCTCAAAATGAACCCTCTAGAACTAAACATATCCATTATTCAAGATCCATATCTATGAAAGATAAGCATAAACATAATGCACTTGAAAGGAAAAATGAGCACTACATCTCAAGTAGTAAATCATTGAGTAGACCAAGAGTGGGAATGAGAATTCTCATCAAGATATCTAAGTCACCATGAATCACACTAATAACAATCTCCTCTCAAGTTCATACTAGGTGAATTCTCCTTAGACTTCTTGTCAAAAAAACTGTATCAACACATGTCTCTAAGCACAAGAGAATACTAGCATCACCTATGCCTTCATGTATTCATGAGCACCTGTAATCGATCAATCCATTTCAAACTCCAAATATAACATAGCACTATCATGAAGTAACAATAAAATGATCATACACTCAGGACAAAGAGAACTACCAAGATCAATGTCAAAGCTCTAACCTTGAGAAATAGGAACATAATCATATGACAATATGATCTAACCATCTCGTCCTAGGAGATTACATACTCCAAGTCAACATACCATGGTCTCAAGAGAAAAGTATCAAGCCAAAACTCTAAGCTAGTATCAAGAGTATACTATGACATAATAAAAAACATACTCAAAATGAAACATCACCTATAAATATCTCCAATCCTATGAAGATAACCATCTCCTACTAGTGTACCTAAAAATGTGAAAGAAACTCTACAAAAATAAGATCAAGAGATCCTCTAGCATATAAACACTAAGAAGATCATCCACCATCGAATGGTGAATCCACATCACTACCAACAATTTCTACTGATCCATGATACCGAGTCACACATGGCATCATGATAACTATATCCTAAATGAAGAACATCTAGGTCTATAAACATATAACTAAAAAGTCAAAAACATCAAGTGTAACCATGAAATCCAAAACAAGAAGATGTATACAAATGTCAACAAACCACCAATCAAGAATCAATCTTACAACAACAATACATCATTTTCAATAACTCCCATTGAAAAGTGTAACCAATGAATAACAAGCTAACATCACATTTTAATAAACCACATACTACATGTCCCAACATAAACTATATAAGTGCTTTAAACATCATCCATCCTCTCATCTCAAAACAAGCATACCAATGCACTAATGATCACATACAAGGCCAACTAACAAGTATGCACCACAATGGATCAAACCTAGTGGATATAGACAACCCACAACCGAGTCATCCCACTACAATAAGTAGGTTGCATATCCTACAAATCACATAACTCATAGATCCAATCTCTAAAAATATAAAATTATTATCAAATTAGTAAAATACAAAATGAGATATCAAAGAGAATAATCCTATAGACCATAGATTCAAACATCAAATCAACATCCAATCTATTTTGCCAAACATTTCCACATCCAAGTACCATAGTCAAGGAACTGAATAATCTCTATGAGATAATCAAGAACCTCCTAACATCAAACCAAATCACCACAAACATGACTATGTTGTGTTAATGCAAAAAGTGTACCAACATACTCATGACACCATAATCGTCACCAACACTGTCCTTGCACCCAACTATCACCCAAACAAGACTCCTATTCTGAAACCATATCCAACCATGTCCTCAAATTGAAGACAACCTATGCACCTATCACCATCAAATTCCAACTCTAAAAAACACCTGTAAACTTATACCAAGGAGCATCAAATATGATAATCAATTGTAGCATCATAAATATATCATAAAATATGTACTCCCTCAAGGTTTTGCCTCTTGACTCATCCAAAGGCTCACACAATCACACCTTGAATCATAAGCACCTACAAGTGATCAACCAAGTACACACCTCTCCATAGTCATCAAACTAGTAAAATAACATCATCACTATGTAGTAGACTGAACATGCTCTCCAATGGCTATTTGAAATCAAAAATCCAATTTTGTATGCAAAAGTTATGATCAAAACTATGTAATAGAGAACATCTAGCTTCTCGCCTCCAAAAACATGTCAAAACAAAAAAATTAGGGAACCAACCTTGTACCACAACATCAAAACTAGCTTTCCAAAAAGTATAAGAAGTCAAAAAATAGATTCCTCAGGTGAAAGTTGTGGTTCATTGAATAAAATAAGACTATTAGGCTATAGGGGCAAAAAATATGGATTTTAAAAAATTCTCCATTGTGGTTAAAAATCATTTGTTTTCATATTATAGGGGGTGGTGGGGTCGGCCTCAAACCCGACCCCTTATAAAATTCACCTTAATCTCATTTGAAAAAAAATGTTGGATTTTTATAAATATCAATTGATAGTTTTAACTATTTAAAAAATGCGTTTAATAAAATTAAAAATATTTCATAATATTAAAAATATTTAATAATATAACATGACGTTTTTTATTTTTTTTTCAGGTTGCAAATATTAAAAATGGGCATTAAAAATTAACGAGGGGTTTATTGTTTCCCTACTCTGCATGTCCCACACATGACCTATTGGTAGCTGGTGGTCGGTTCCATCGACAACGACTAGTACCATCATTGCAACTCTCGTAGGGGCTGTACCCTACGGGGTACAGGGTTTATAGACACTTGTATTGTAGGGTAGAATTTTTTTTTCTTACTATTTTTTTCAAATATTTCCAAAAAGAACTTTTTCGCCCCTTGATGTCATTAAAAAATAAATTTTTATTTTTTGAATAACGTTTTCTAGGGAAAAAATATTTTGCATCGACAATTTTTTATTTTAATTTATGTAGATTAGAACAAATTTGATGGTTGTTGGGTTGTCTGACTAAAAAATTTGCATTTTTTCAACTTTTTCAAAAGGGGTCAAATTTTATATCAACTTTCATTGCTCGACCATCTTGAATCCAATAGTAACGTCCATTTTTTACTAGGAGGTCATTTATATAAAATCCCTCCCAAAATCCTCATTTAAATGCATATCTAAAGTGTTGGGTGAGTATTTTGTCACCAACGTACCAATGACAATAAATTTTTCACACATAGCTATGTTGAGACAAAGTCTCTCCTCTTATCAAGGGGAGGTTCCCTGGTAGAATTTTGGTATTTCAACAACTTGAAAGTAAATTTGGGGGTAAGATCAAGGTGTATAATTCTCTGTTTCTAGAATTAACATATATCCCTTCACTTGATAAAACTTCTTACAAACTAACAAACTAACTACACTTGCTTACAATGGTTAAAATATATCCCTAAATCAACATAATCACAAAGTCTTATGTGAGTACAATCCAATTTCCAATCTAATAACTATTACAACTTGTAGCTCAAAGTCTTCAAGTTATAGGTGAAAATTCCATTAACCAAAAGTAATCAACAGTAGTACAAAGACTCCACTTAATCACCATATCACAACAAGATTTTCTAAATATGAAAGATAGCCCAAAGTCTATAATCACAATTAGAATGATCCTTTAATAACATAAACCAAACACCAATATCATCAAGGAATTAAAGAAGATATATATAAGCAATGAATGAAAGAACATTAACTCATATACACAATTTCTTGCCCAACTCAAAGTTTGGAAACAAAGAGAATTGTCTTCTTTATTTGCTTGATTAATTCTGACAACAAAAGAGCTCAAAGTCTCACTTGAGGAAACAATTCGATAGATTTTTGCTAAGAATATCAAAGATAAATATTTACAAATGAGGTTCCTCCTTTTATAGGAAAGGAGTTCAGAAAAATGTGGGCACGGTTGACTAATTCAACTACAGAGTCCCACTTGACTACAACTACTGCATAAAATAAAAATCCAACTGCAAGAAAATTTGCAGTAAGAAAAGATGCAACTAGATGAATTCTACTTAGTGTCGATGACACTTTATTCTTCATTCTCCTTCTTGTTGGTCATTTAGAATTCTTCAAATCTAACTAACATAGCTTACATCTTGGATTTATTTGGTGCTGTTGTTGAACTATAGATGGTGTGAATGCAGGAAATTGAATCTTTGACTTTCACATATGCTCTTTTAGCTTTCTTCGATATGGATGCAAAATCATCCAAGTTAACTTGTATTTCAATTAACTTGTCAAATGATGACAAATAAAATTCATCATCGACTAACTCACTTATCATAGCAAATAATTCCTTTTCAATAGTATCACTGGGTAAAACCTTGTGATCCTTATCATATAACTGGCAAGGCAACTCGACTATCCTTGATGAAATATCAATAAATCCATCAACACATGCTTTCATGTCTTGATCTAAATCCTTGACCAGTACCTTTGTTAATTCATTTTTGTGTGCTAGCATTGCTTGAGTTTGAATATACTCACCTAGAGTCAGTACCACATTATTATCAACAAGGATGTCTACCCTGTATTCTCTCATTATATCCCATATTGTCATATCTTTTTCAAACTCTTCCATCTCCTGGGATAATAATGACTGTACATCTTGCACCTGAACTTGTGCACTTTATAAATCAAGCAAGAGCTTGACCACAAAATTAAGGAGATGTGATCCTTCTGATTTCAAGCAATCAATCCATTCATCTACCACCCTTCCCTTGATGCCCACTTCATCCACTTTCTTGAGTGCTGCTCCATCTATAGAAGAAACTATGGGCTCCACTTCCTGTGATGACTGAGTTACTTTAAGAAGTACGTCGGTCAACTATTTGTATTTTTGTTTTCATTCTATATTTTTAGCCTTCTCTTCATCTGGTCTGCACATGAGGTAATTCAATGTAGATGGAGAGTCTTGTTTAACACTCTCATGTGTTTCTATACCTAACTCCAAAGTTTGTATCGTATAGTTTGAAGGTTGAACTTGGTCCTTGTTTTTATTTGAAGGAGGTACTAGGAACTCAACATATTTCCTTTTACTAACAGGGTCCACCAATATCTTGGACACCATCTTGGGCTTCTTGGCGACCTTTGATTTAGTAGGAGCCAACTATCCAAAGTCAAATTCATCAGGAGAAATGATTTTGTTGTTGGAGTTGTGGTACCAGCTTGTGCAATTACTGGCACTTGTGATGTGGTATGATTTGTAATTGTAGTAGTTTGAGATACTGGTTCAAGGGTAGTTGTAACGACAATAATAGGGACTTGAGATGAAGCTTCTATCGTAATAGTGGTGGAAACTAATGGTGGAGCTTCTGTAGAAATAGTAGTTGATATAAGTGGCAAAGCTTCTATAGTAACAATAGCTAAAGGAAGCACCGCTGTTTGTTGTTCTTGAGAAATTTGCATCATTGCTTTTGTGAAGTCTAAGATTCAAGATTCAATCATAGACATAGGTACATCATCAAAACTAGGAAGGCTTGACAATGTTAAAAACTCTTGATTATCTTCTCCTTGTGCCTAAACAATGTCCAATCCTTCATCATCATGTTCTTCATCTTCCTCATCTGAGTAAGACTCAATAGAATGAATGGTTACTTGAATTGAAGCAGGAACCTATGTTGCTATGGAAGTGGTAGAAACTAACGATGGAATTGATTCCCCCACATCTCGCATTTCTTCCTCTTGTAGTATTTCTCCCTCCTCCTGACCTTTTTTTGTTTCTTTTGATGCTGGTTCGTTAGAAACATCTTCTTGTGTAGCTTGAGATACTGATCTCCTTTCTTTGGCCCTTTCACAGTAAACTTATATTTTGGCCCTTTCCCTTTAGACTTGGGAGATGAATTGGTGGTGGCTCCTGTGAGTCCTGTTTATTCTTGGTTCTTATATTTTAAGTCTTACCCACATGACCTTCATATTCCTCCTCATCATGAGAACTCAATAGGAGTTGCTTCATTCTTATACCTTTCTTTAGCAACCATGCAGTGGTATTCACCATGATGGGGGCAAATCTCATAGAAATAGACTTGTTTTCTTTCTACAACCACTGAGTAGGAGGAAGGGGAGTATTAGCAATATTATTATTATAGTAGATGGGATCCACAATATCATTAGTAGTGTCTTCCCATGTATATGGAATCTTGTCCAAATTCATATTTTCAATTTACTCAAGTGTGAGATGACTAAAATCGAGTCTCCTCAAATCCTCCTCATCCTTACAGTCCACCCAAACATCTTCTAGTCAGTGCACATGTACATAATTTCTATGGATTTTATTCTTCATTCTATAGAAATTAAAGTTAATGTGGGCTTTGAGTCTTTCCATTGTAACCCATTGCATTTCTTCTTCCATGTTCTTGGCTTTGGGGGTAATTGACACTGAATATCTGGCAATGGACTAAGAGAATTGAGACTAGTCTTGTGTGAAGAAGATTGTCTCTCATGTACATATACCAAATGATGACATATCTCCATTACAATGATCTTATCAGATGGATACCTTGGAAGCATAAAGGGTTCACCAGTGAAGCAACCTACATAGATGTATGTGAATGTAGGAAATTGCAAGAAAACACATCCATACTCACAAAATTTATTATATGTTGCATTTGAAAGTCTCTGTTTCTGCAATTCCTTATCAAATAAGCACTTCCATATAACAAAGAAAGTATCATCAACCCTTCAAAAGTGACTTCTCCAATTGGAGATAGTCAGATGAGAGTAATAGTCCCATACTGGGGTTTGCCTTTTGTCACCCTTCGTAGATAGTCCTAGAAATTGCCTCATGGAGGCAACTTCATACACTAGGTAGGAAGTCATGTAAAATTTCAAGGTAGTTTTGACTTCCTTTAGTTGTTTGTAAATTGCATCACTAATTTTCTCACCCCAGTCTATCCTGACATTCCCTTTTTTGATGATGTTCATGTACCACCACATCCATGTTTGAAAATAATGAGAATCTAGAAGCCCCTTTATTCGTGACAACACAGTGATGATGTCATTATATTCCTCATTGAAATAACTTTGCTGAAAGAACTTTGGCCATCAAGATGTTGTAGAGTTTCATTCATTTTGCAAGAAGACATTGTTAATTGTTTTCTTATACTTATCCTCATTCTCCTTACAATAATTTTGTGTACTAGTAAGAGTAATGTCCACAACTTCCTCATTCTAGGAACCCTTGAAAACATTATTGAAGTATTCACTATCTAGATGGATGACCACATTTCTGATTTGCATCTTTGACTTGTCTAGTGTTAGGGTCAAAATGTTCTTCTACTGCTAGTACAAAATTAGGATCATGCACTGGCAGTGGAAAAGACACATATTTGTGTAGCTCACTTTCTATGAGATGGGTCATCCTTGAGGGAGCCTTCTCAACCCATTCCAAAAATTCCTTCATATTGACATGTCCTATTTTAGTGTCTCGGATCTACTCGATATTAGGCTTGACAGAGCTCTCTGGGAACATATTCAAGTACTTATCGTAATTGTACTTCATCTTCTTCCCTATCAATTTACTGGGAGAGGGCTCAGACATTTGCCAACAGACTGCATTTCAACACCAGAGAACAGTGCATCAAGATTCAACATCATAAAAGTCACGTCCTTACAAAGTAGAACCATATTTAGAAGACAAAATCAAACTTAGAAGAAAATGTAGGAAAACCAGCAGGTCAAGTTTTAAAACCCGGCCTGCACTTGGTAGATCAAAACTAGCATATCAAGTTTTAAAACCTGATATGTAGTCTATTACAAGTGGGTTGATATGTCAGGTTTTAAAAACCGATGTGTCAAAGGAGGGACAAAAACTGCAGGTCGGGTTTTAAAACCTGACCTACACTTGGAGCAAAGCAAACTAACACATCAGGTTTTAAAACCAGATGTGTTAAGGAGTGCAAATACACCTGCATGTCAGGGTTTAAATCATGACATATAGGCTAGATAAACTATGCTTCACATGTTAGGGTTTAAAACCCGACATGTTATTTGCGTAGTTCAACTCATAGGTCAGGTTTTAAAACCTGACCTGCGTAAAGGTAAATCAAACGTCACTAACAGGCCAGGTTTTAAAACTTGACCTATGCTTGGAAGGTAAAACAATGTGCACGATGGAGGTTAAAACCTGACGTGCATGCAAGGGTATGTCCAAGGTCACACGACGGGGTTTAAAACCCAAAGGCGACCATCCTTAAGGAAATAAGGGTATGTGAGGGTTTAAATCCCAGCATTCTATTTCAACAATTAAAAAAAAACAAAAAATAAAGGAAAACAAAACAAAAACAGTGATGCCAAAAACCCTAGATGAAGAAACACGCAACAAAAGGATAAAAGAAAAATGAATAAATACATTAAATCACCAAAAATCAAAGGAGAAATGAACGAGGAGTTGAATCCGTGGTAAAATATGCTCTTCCCCAACAAAAATATGACTTCAGAGCTCAAGGATAAAAACTATTAGCTTAAAATGCCAATTAAAACCCTAAAATCGCCTTATAAAAGTCATTTTAGAAGTGCAATTAATACACTTGTAGTTACTCGGTGCACTTTGCAGGTCAGGTTTTAAAAATCGACCAGTAGGAAAAGTGACCCATAGGTCAGAGTTTAAACTCTGACCTACTTTAAACAAAGCAAGACAAACTGCATGTCATCTTTTAAAATCTGACATACAGTTACCTAGGACTTGTAGATCGAAGTTTAAACTCTGACCTGCACCAACAAAATAAATGCAATCTGCATGTCAAACTTCAAATTTTGATGTACATCTAACTAATAGAGCAACTAGAAAGTCAGGTTTTAAAACCCGACCTGCTAGATAAAGGCAATGAACTCACGCTTTGGGTTTGAAAACCCGATGTGCAAGAGAAAGGACTCAAACATGCAATTCATGTTTTAAAACCTGACCTGCATGAAAAAGAGAAAATAAAAGCTAACTCTAGAAAAAGAAAAGACACATAACTAAGACAAGAAAATGACACAACTTACCAGATAAGTCAGTGAATCTTGAAGTACATGAGATATGAAACAAACAAGTTTCGTAGGTCTGTCTCATGAATTTAGGCCAACTAAGATCAACGACAATAGTTGGCTCTGACTGGGGAACAAACTTCACCAATTGAAGGTTGTAGAATCCAGAACTCCAAGTTCCTGTATCCATTGGGCTATAGAGTCAGGCGACAAAAGATGATGCAAAAAGACATATACACAAAAAATTACATATTTAAATAAAATTTATACAACTCCTTATTGAGTGAAAAGCTTAAGATGTTCTCCAATATGAGAAAGTGAGAACAGAGTTCCATCAACATATGCAAGCAAATAAATATTCTCCCCACAAACTTGATGAATGGTGAAGGGACCTATCTATAGGGAATCAAATTTCCTGTGCATCCCTTTTGGTTCTCTCCTCTTGTCCCAAAGAAAAACTTGATCACCTACAATAAATTCATGAGATGTTTCCTTCTTGTCAAATAGCACCTTCACCTGAATTTGATGGGAAAATATATGATCTACCACCTCAGCCCTTACTTCTTCCAACTGAGAAAGAAACATGATCGGCTTATCAAGAGAACTTTGGTCAGTCTCATCTTTAATAGCCTTGGCAAGACTCAAATCTGGAAGTTCCAATGTGATAGGAATCTTGACATTTATCCCATACAAAAGTTGGAAGAGAGACATGTTGATTGCCCTCTTAGGCATGATACGATCCACCCAAAGTGCATCAAAAAGAGATTTGTGCAAAGTCCTTTTTTTCTCATCAACAAGCTTCTTGATAATGGTAACCAAGTTCTTGTTACTTGTGTTGGAATCAAGGAACACTGAGAGGGGGGTGAATCAATGTTCTATCAATTATCAGTTTTCTAATTTAACTTTAAACCACCAAAAGTATAAGAATGAAATTGAAATGCAGAAACTCAAAACAACCAACCACAAAATCATAACACCAAGATTTTAACGTGGAAACCCAAATGGGAAAAAACCATAGCGGGATTTGAACCCACAATATTATTCCATTATGGATAGTAGCAAAATAATATTACATGAGGGGGAATGCACAAACATTTAGGCATACTTTCTAGAGCTCACTGCTCAATTACAATAAGGACTACAATCCTGGAAGGTGCACTGCCTTACTAATCAATTACAATAAAGAAATACAATGAAAGAACTCCAAAATAACATCTAACAATTCTTGGATGAGTTTCGGTTAAGTGCCAAATCTCTGATTTATCTGCTTTGCAACTCTGCTTTATTTCCTATCTTAATCAGCTACTGGATCAAGAATGTGCACGTGAAACTATACTACAAAGGATTTTGGATCACCAATCTCTCACATATCATTCATATCACACACCAAAAAGATCTTTTGCACCGGTCTTATATATCCGTAATCACAAAATAACCATTTGTCAAGTTGACCTGTTGATGTAATGTGTAATCATGACTCGTCTTGACCGGATCTCCAAAATCAAATGCAGATCACCAAATTGATTATCAAATAATATCTCTATTTTTCCCAATCATCTGATGCATGCTTCATAACACCAAAATGAAAGGAAAGCTTTCAGACCAAAACTGCTTTGCTTAACCTGAAATACCGATTAACTAGCTACCGGTTCACATCCACTTCCGGATATCAAGATCCATGATTACCGGATAGGAAGTTGAAGAAGAGTTTCCATCATTGACAACCCTAAACCAATAAACAATAATCAAAATGCACCGAATGAGTGTCAATTGCCAACAATCTCCCCCTTTGGCATTGATGGCAACACTCGTGAAAAATGACAAGTGTTGAAACCTGTACACCGGATCAAAATTTCCAAGGCTCCCCCTTAGACAAAGAATTCTAAAACCTGTAACATGCTTTGTACATTACACTCTTCTATTGTACATTTTTCACCTCTACTCTCCCCCTTTGAGAAAAATTCCAAAGATGGGGTGTTGTCCAAAACTTATATACAAAGATATCCGCCGGAGACTTTACAATTATTTGAAGATATCAACAAAAATGGTCTTCAAAAATACTAGGTGAGTATCCCACCCACTCCTCAAGTTATCCAAAACTGTAATGAATGCATTGAAAACATATGCATGAATCTCCACATCCTTCAGTTCAGATGGAACAGGTTGTCCCATAGCCTTCGTACAGTCAACCTTATTGCTCAACATGGTGTCCGGCCGGGGGGCAATCAAATTCAGAGTTCACCAACTCTCCCTCAAAGTTCTATCCTTATCCACATTAAGGATCGAGATTTGATCATTGAGATCCATTATCTGCCCTTCTACATTGCTGGTTAGGGATACATTAGGATCAAAATACTGTGAAATACTAGCAAGTTTACCTTGGCAAACACTTATTTGCTTATCTATATCTCCTGTGAACTTTGGCAAAATTAGACAAGACATATATTTTATCGCCTTCTACCATTGCATCAGAAATAGTTTGCATACCTTTATTCAATCTCACTCCATCATCTTCTATCATTTTCCAGAATGTCTACATTTTTACCTTCTTGAATCTATCTAATACCCGCTTAGTAGTAGACTTCTCCAAAGAATCAAATTTAGTTTTTATATTGTTAATCAATTGTAGTAATTTAGTGGAGGGGATAGGATTGGGATCTAGTTGCACTCCCAGAACTACCTTTTGCAACATACCAACATAGATCAAAATAAGATTTGTCTTTGGATTTTGATTTGACTAAATCTTGATTGACCTGAGCTTGTGCAGCTGCTGCAAGCATCATCTTTTCAACAGGAGACATTTGTCCAAGATCTAGAGGACCATCAAGATTGATAGATATTTGGGGAAGGGTCCTTGTAACTCAAGGAGTGTCAATTTCCGAATCAACAACTCCCTTCCCTTTATCTACCTCTGCATCTCTCACCTTTAACGTCTTAGGATCCTTTACCTCAGCACCATCCCCTTTATCGTATGCACCGGTGTTGCCACTTGGTTTAGCATCATCATTTTGAATCTTGAGAGCTTCTCCAGCACTATCTACCACCAAAGGATTCACACTAATCTCAACATCAAGTGTCACATTGTCTTGGTCTTCCGAATGCTCCTTGTTCTGAGTTTTATCCTTTTGATCACCGAAGGCACCTTCCTTTACTTCTAGATGGGAAGTGTGAACTGCATCACTATACAAGGGGTTGTTCTTCATGATTCTTGTCTAGATATCCTTACTTTCCTTTTGCACCTCTTAAACCCTGCCTATCATCAACCTGTTCACCTTATTTTTGCTTATGAATTCCCTCTTATTTGCTTCCTCAATGATCCTTTTGGCTTCATCTTGGGAGACACAGTTGCATACATTAATCAATTCTCTCTCTTTCATTTATTTGTCTATCTTACTAGCAACTAGTCTCCTCACATTAATAATATTATATAGATCTTTAGGGATTCTACACTCCAATTCAATCAGAGTTTTATTAAAGTTATGTAAATATAAAACAACAACTTCTTCAACTTTTCTCTGATCTACCTCATTTAGGTTTTCATAATATGCTTCAATATTCTTCAAATTTCCATTAGCAATTATCTCATCAATCAATTGATCTATTGTCATTGGAGGAATAAATGTATATTTACCTTGTTGATCATCTGATTCAAGATCTTTATCAAGTTGAGTTCTAATCTTCCTTGCCCTCTTGGGTCTTCTGGTAAGGGAAGGTTCAAATTTAGCTTTCTTGCTATGGTCCACACCATCGGATTGTGGTTTCCTCACAACTCTGACAAACTCTCCTTTCTTCTTAGTCTTATCTACTCTTTCATCTGATTCAATCTCAAAGGCCACTGAAGATAGAAAAACGTAGGTTCGTTTAGGCTTCTCCTTTTGCTTCAAAATTTCCTTTCTGGATGAGCTCTGTCCTGATGATGGTACTATCGGAGTAGGGGTAAACTTGGTCTCTTTTGGCTTGGCTTTAGAGGGAACCAATTTGACATTAAGCTTCTTGGATTCCTCTTTAGCCTCCATCTAAGCATGTTTCTCCCTATCCTACTTCACCGCCTCCTGGGTAAATCCCATCTGCACTGCCACTTCCTCAACCATCTTAGAAACTTTTCTCTTCCTTGCGAGTGTTGTGAATTGCTTGTGCAACTCTATGTCATTTTCCTTGAAGGTGCCGAATCTTCCTTCTTTCTTATCAACCAGCTGACTCAACATATGTTGAGCATAGGCATCAAGGGTAGTAGCATCAACTTCATAACCCATTGGAAGAATCCATACAATCCTTGGTTCAACAGATTCCATTAGACATTGGTCTTTATCAACCATGAAGAAAATTGTTTTCTCATACTTCTCCACTATCTCTTTTGGGATTCATTCTCTGCTCTTCATTGTGGTTTGAAAAGTTTTGAAATAACCCCACATAGTAGATATCCTCATTGTGCCATCACCAGTCCCCATAACCCCTTCCTTGATTTGCATAGAAACCATCTTGTCATAGGCCCATTGGACCTTTCCTTAAACACCGAGGATTTCATTCATGAAATATAGAGCCAAACAGATGATAAGGGTGCCAAACTTAAAGGTGTGCTTCTTGTCTTGTTTAATTTTCTTCAAATTGCTTAGTAACTCATTCAAGAGAACTGTACATAAATCATACCTATTATCTTCCTTCAACATCTGATAGGAAGAGTATATTGCTAGACCAGAGACAAAGTTTTGTTTGCTTCACTGGTACACTTTATATCCAACCACCATTGATGCAAACTTGACATCATTCTCCATAATGTCATTGATTGTCATCACTCTGCTATCAAATTGAGAACCAGTGGTGGCAATTAGAGTGTTGTTTTATATTTTCCTTAAGCTAGGAACTTCACCGGATGTGCTCAGACAAGTCACGTGTTGGTAGTGGGCTAGCGTCCGTCACGGTGGTTCGCGACATGGTTTAACAACCTCATGTGGATTCTATAAGTCTAGTGGATGTATCAAGCATTAAAAGGTCAATCTTTTGGTGCAACAACAACCCTAGCTTGTAACAAGTGGTATCAGAGCTTGGTCATAGGTTAGAATCACATAGGCCGTGATGAGTGACAGGGGGAGGGGGATTTTTGGAAGTGGGCCAACGTCCTTTGCGGGGATTTGCGACATGGTTTAACAACCTCTTGTGGATTGTATAAGTCTAGTGGTTGTATCGGGCATTGAAAGGTCGATAATTTGATGCAACGACAACCCTAGCTTGTAACATTAATGTCAATAAGGAATTAGGGTTTTGCAGGATAAAAAGGATAAGTTGCTTCATTTCTGATCACACAACACTCAAAGCAAAGTAGAGAGAGTTTAAGGCGACCAAGGTGATTAAGAGAATTTTCTAGCAATTTCCAATATTTTCTAAGTGGATTTTCAAAGGTTTTGACCGGCTTAGGTTGACAGGTATTTTCTTTATTTTTTCACACTACTTTTTTGATTCATGATGGCTTCTAGATCTGCTCCCACTCTAGCAGATGTGGCTACCCCTATTGTGGTGGACATTAAGGATCATCCACATTCGGAATTTAAGAAATGCCCTCAAATTGCAAAGGTCAATGACTCCATCAACGTATTTTCTAGGGTTCCTAACGAACTTCTTTATGTGGAAGATGTGAGAACATATATTCATCACACTCTAGAGGATCTAGGATCATTGGAGATTAAATCAATGTACTTGTCCACTTTTCTAAACAAGGATGGATTGATCAAACCAAAATTTCAAATTTTGAAAGATGAGGGTTTCATTGATATTCTAGAGATGCCCAAGTTTGAGGATGAGATGATTCAGTACGTGTTGAGCTGAGTCCATGGTGAGTTCATATGGCTTGCCCGACCCTACAAAATCACCAAGGAGGCGATTCATGCTATCACCAGTTTACCCTAGGTCAGATAGACACTAGGAAAGAGGAATATTCCTAACAATGAAGTGAACAAGCTAATCAGTGCCACCTTTGACAACCGGTCGATGCGGATTAGCACCATCAAGGATTAAGATGTTTAATTTCCAAGCATGGTGATTGAATACAAGGTAACCCAATCCAACTGGTTGAAATATGTTTCTAGTTCCTGTATCTACTGGGCACATAAGATGGTAAAGAAAAATATGAAATATGATCTATGTCAGTGGATGTGCAATGAATTGATTTTAAATTTGGGAAAGATTAAGGGAAAATTGAAAGGTACATTTCGATATGGGAATCTCATTGTCTTTTTAGTGCTTTTCTTTTTGAATGAGATACCAGAATTCGGTAAGAGGCAATGGGCCTTTGATATACCAGTAGGAAAACAAATTAATGATGTCTTGAGGAATTTGGGATAGGACAAAGACTCCATTATGTGGGGTTATTTCAAAGCATTTCAGAAGGAAATGAAGAAGAGGGAAAGGATGCCTAAGCATATAGTTGACAAATACTCTACCGACATATGCTTCATGGTGAAAAAGGATGAAACTTTAATGGAGGCACTGCAACCTAGAACTATCTGGGTTATTGAAATGGGCTATGAGGTTGATACACATATCTTGGATCTCTATGCCAAGATACTTATAGATGCTCCGGTTGATGAGAAGGAGAAAAATTTTGGTACTGCAAACCAGAAGGAATCTGAAGTAAAGATAGATTTCAGTAAGAAGAAAAGGGAAGGACAAATAAAGAAGGTTGGACAGGCTGTCTAGAAGATGTCCTCTGAGATCAAACAAATCATTGGTTTGGCAGAGACATCTCCTCTAACAGCTATACAATCTTCTCTAGAAGCAAGAACTGGCAAGGGTATATTGAAGAGGAAGAAACCATATACCTTTATTAGTCCCGCTGAGTCTGGTTCTGAGACTGAGGAAGAAACCATGAAGATTCCTAAGATCTACATGAGGATTCAAAGGAAGAAGCCTGAGGAAGGGAAGCTGCAAAAAACCAAAGTCACTCCTCTGACAACACATGAGAAAATTTTGAATGAGAGGAAGACTATTGAGAAAATAAAAATGGCCAAGGAGTCTGCTCCCACTCGCGGTAAAAAGAAGAAATTAGACCTAGATAAAACTCTTGAATCTGGTAGTTAAGGTTATTTGTCCTCTTTCTGTTGCTGAACTATTTGATCAAATCACAAAGGATGGCATTTTGAGTAACATACATCATTATTATGGTAACATGGATGATAATGAGCAAAAAGAAATAGAAGAATCAGTTTTGTTATAATTTGATATATATAAGAAATATTTGCTTGAGATTGAGAAGCAAATACTAACAGATTTGTATAACAAGTTAGATGCTAGGAGGTTGTGTGCTATTGAGGAAGACAAACATATAAAGGTTCAGGAATTACTAACTATTTGTGGTGCTATTACTGAAGAAGAGATGCGTCAGTGTCTAGATTTTGCTAACAAAATAATTTTCTAGAGTAGACATTGACATATAAGTCTTATGGTGGGTAGAGTAAATAAGATTGTCAAGGAAACTCATGAGGCTTGGGTTAAGTTCTTTGTTGATAAACTAGGTTTCTTTACATCACCAGATACATTGCCTAAGTTTGACATTCTAGACATCCCGGTTGATGCTAAGGGTAAAGGTATACTAGGTGGAGATTCACTGGTTTTGGAAGAGAAACTAACTAAGGACATTCCTCTGACATTAACACATGTATAGGATGTAGAGATCAACATACCGGTAGAAGACAATCCTCCTCCAGTAATTGATATTGATATAATTGAAATTCATGAGGTAGAGGCTACAAAAAAAACTACACCAAGTGGCAAAGCCACTGGTTCCAAGGAGAAGATAAAGGATGTAGTTGAACAGAAGGCAGAGGAGAAAGGTCAGGATGAATAGACTAAAGTCAGGGTACTAACACCTTCACTGGTTGTTGGTCTGATGCAGGAGCACCTAACACAAAGGCACAAAAGGAGTCTATAAAAGGATAAAAATCAATTCATAAGTATATTCAATTACATTTTCATTTGTAATGTCATTTTGAGTCAATATGAATCAATATGTAAGGCTAAAAGAGCCCATTGTGATGAGTTGTCCAAGTTGTCCTAATAAGGTCTTGAATTAGTCATTTAGTAAAATTTGTATAAAATAACCTTTAAGGGGTAAAATTGTGACAAAACAACATTATTATTCCATCCTAATATGTTTTGAAGGTTCTTTTGAAGGTTTAAAGCCATTTGAGTCAAAAGTTATAAAAGTTGTAAAATGCAACTTTTCAAAAGTTGTAAAAAGACCAAAATGGGAAGTTGTATGGTCATAAGAGGAAGTTGGGTAGTTGTAACTTCCATGTGAAGATTAAAAGGATATAAAACCTCTATAATTTTCATTCATAAGTGTATGTAAAAGTTGGAGAAGGAATTGGAAAGCATTGGAAACATTTTGGTATCATATTTTCATTGTTTCAATCTCTTGTTTTGTGGTCTTGAAAGTTTTTCCTCTTGTTTCCAGGCCTTGTGTGGCCATGTAAAGCATGGAAACAAGTGTATTTATATCATGATAGTGTATTATATTGAATAATATTTTCATTTCTTTTGGTTTGAGTTAATTTCATGCATTTTTGAGAAAGTTATGAGAGTTTTGGTGAAAACCATTTGAAACTACCCAAAACCCTGATTCACGGCGACCAGTTTTGGAAAAATCATCATATCTTTGAATTTAACTGTTGGATCTTTCTATAATTTTGAGGAAGGTTTTATAACTAGCATTTGTAGAATAGGATTAGAGGGATTGTCCTGGTGATTAATATGTGAAGATTTATTAATGACTGTTCATGACTGTAATTTCATGACCAAAATAGGGTAAATTTCATAGTTTAGGAAAATGCTTGGTTTTCATTTGCAAGAAATGAATAGATTAAGGGTTTAAATGATTCAGGTTTAATGCATAATATATGGATCTAAAATATTTATGGATTGATATCTATGGAGAATATTTGATAATGATTATTTGATTGATGATTTTGTTGGGAAATATATGACAATGCCTCTAACATGTTGGAAGATTTGTGTTGATAATTGAACTTCACGAATGATTTGAGGTTCTTGGTTGGATGATCACGATGCTCTACATAAAATTTGTATTAGAGCTCAGCAAAAGGTCTAGGCTAAGCAAGTGATTGGTATTTTGGTTTTCTAATGGTTGTGGTTGCAGATATATATCCACTAGCTGCAAGTAGGCAAATATGAAGGTATGTCATGGGGCCATAGGAGATGGTCCAAGGGGCCTGAGAAGGAGGTCCAGTGGGTTGCAAAAAGACCTAGGGAGAGAGGCAAGGAAAGGACTCCTGGGTGAGGCAAATTATTTAGTGAGTTTGGTGCAGCATTGAGGGTGGACATATGTTTGGAACAACATCTTGAGGAGCAGCCAGTATGCAGGTTATTTTCTTCCATGTTTCCAAGGGACTTGGAAACTTTTCAAAGTTGGGAGTATGGTGCAGGAGCACCTAACACAAAAGAAAAAAAGGAGTCTATAAAAGGATAAAAATAAATTCATAAGTATATTCAATTTTCATTTGTAATGTCATTTTGAGTCAATATGAATCAATATGTAAGGCTAAAAGAGCCCATTGTGATGAGTTGTCCAAGTTGTCCTAATAAGGTCTTGAATTAGTCATTTAGTAAAATTTGTATAAAATAACCTTTAAGGGGTAAAATTGTGACAAAATAACATTATTATTCTATCCTAATATTTTTTGAAGGTTTAAAGTCATTTGAGTCAAAAGTTGTAGAAGTTGTAAAATGCAACTTTTCAAAAGTTGTAAAAAGATGAAAATGGGAAGTTGTATGGTCATAAGAGGAAGTTGGGTAGTTGTAACTTCCATGTGAAGATAAAAAGGCTATAAAACCTCTGTAATGGTCATTCATAAGTGTATGTAAAAGTTGGAGAAGGAATTGGAAAGCATTGGAAACATTTTGGTATCATATTTTCATTGTTTGAATCTCTTGTTTTGTGGTCTTGAAAGTTTTTCCTCTTGTTTCCATGCCTTGTGCGGCCATGTACAACCTGGAAACAAGTGTATTTATATTATTATAGTGTATTATATTGAATAATATTTCCATTGATTTTTGTTTGAGTTAATTTTATGCATTTTTGATAAAGTTATGAGAGTTTTGGTGAAAACCGTTTGGAACTACCCAAAACCCTGATTCATGGCGACTAGTTTTGGAAAAATCATCATATCTTTGGATTTAACCGTTGGATCTTTCTATAATTTTGAGGAATGTTTTATAACGATCATTTATAGAATATAACTAGAGAGATTGTCCTAGTGATTAATATGTTAAGAGTTATTAATGACTGTTCGTGACTGTAATTTCATGACCAGAATAGGGTAAATTTCATAGTTTGGGAAAATTCTTGGTTTTCATTTGCAAGAGATGAATAGATGAAGGGCTTAAATGATTCAAGTTTAATGCATAATATATGGATCTACAATCATTATGGATTCATATCTATGGAGAATATTTGATAATGGTTAGTTGATTGATGATTTTGTTGGGAAATATATGACAATGCCTCTAACATGTTGGAAGATTTGTGTTGATGATTGAACTTCACGAATGATTTGAGGTTATTGGTTGGATGATCATGATGCTCTGCATCATGGTCCCTCATTGTTGGCACTTGAATCATCCACTCAAGAAGATTTTGGCCATTTTGGGAATAAGAGTATTGAGCAACTGAGCAGATTTGAATTGATGTTTATTGTCATTCAGAAATTGAGGAAGGAAGGATTAGAGGATAAATAGGTTATTGAGCAGGCTATTCCCATTTTGTAGTATCTTGCACCAGAATGCAAGATAGATCAAGTTGCTAGTCCATCCGGTAAGTTGAAAGGTTTGACTGAGCACATTGCAAAAAAGAATAAAACTCTTCAACAAGTATCAAACTGACAGCTGGTGGAATGGTATAATACAACTAGAAAGGTCACTTATGATAATATGATCACATCCAACAAAGCTAAGCTGGCATAAGAAATGACAAGGATTGATGAAGCTCTTCATCAATGTAATCGCATATACCAGTCTTGCACTAACACAACAAAATTAACAACAGACCTGGATAATAAAGTTAAGGTAGATAAGGACAAGTTGGAACAACTTGTAGTCACTTTTGATGGTACTGAATCATTGACCAACTTTGTTGATGGTCAAATTTTCCTTTTAGAGTCTAAAATTTCAGCCCTGGAGAAGGAAAATAACAAATTAATCTGGCTGGCTAGAGAATTGAGAGGTTTGGTAAGTCCTCGACTTAATACTTTGTTACTTCATAAGAGAGAATGTATAGACCAGATGAATATGCCCACACTAACAACCCTAATAGAAGAAGAACTGCACACTTACATTCTGAACGGGTTTGTATCAATTTTGGGAACTCTAAAATCTGGCTGGGATATTTATTTGGCATTTTTGAAGGGTGCTTATCCAGATATTTTCAAGTATATTTAGATTTGGTATTCACAATTTTGCTTTGTACAAAATTTCATTCATTTCTTATTTTTTTTGCTCCGACCTTTGGCATTGCTGTCAAAGGGGGAGAGGTGGATGTGAAAAATGTCAAGGGACATAAGAAGTAATGTATAGCTCAGGGGGAGTAATCTTCTGAGATCAGTTTTGGGAGATCAGTTTTTGGACATGAACCGATACAACACTTCAATGATCCATTTTCATGTGAGTGTTGACATCAATGCCAAAGGGGGAGATTGTTGGCAATTGACACTCATTTGGATTATAAGTGTTGTCATTGCTGGCAACACACTTCATGGGAGATCCAGAAATCAAGGTAACCAACATTCAATTTATTGGAATTCAGGAAACCGACAGGCATGTAACCAACAAACTTGGAACCGATATTCTAAGGTTGTCATAGGAGATTGATCCGGCAAGCGTGGAAGTGACAATGGTCATATTGTTTAATGTTTATATTTTGTTTGGGCCAACATGTGTCTTATCATTTGTAATATGGTTGTAAGCTGACATAAGGAATTTGTGTTTATTCATGCAATTGGGTATATAAGTCAGTCCGGGTTAGGTCATTTTGTGGACATGACAGATAATAGATGTGCTAGGTTATGTGATGGTATATGAGCGATATCTTTATCGATATAATGTGAATGTAATGATCTGCAATCGGTCTTGATTATTTGTCTAGAGGTTTGGGAAGCGATCTAAACTACTGGTAAGGGAGGTTATAACATAATCGGTACAGACAATGCTTTAACCAAAACTCACCTACCATAGTAGATGGTCATTTTGAGCTCATTTTTTGTTTGTAATCTAGTACTTTGGATCTGTAGTCAGTGAGGCTCCTTTTGTGATGAGCAGTGTGCTTTAGGAAGTGTGCCTTCCTGCATGTGCATGTCCCTCTTGTAATATTTATTTAGTTGGCCAGTGGATAGATATTGTGGGTTTCCAATTCCACCGTGATTTTTCCTCTTTGAGGTTTTCCACATATAAATCTCTATGTTATGGTGTTGATTCATGTGGTTGCATTAATATTACTTGTTGTTACTTTATTTTATGCATAATGTTAATATTATTTTGGGATTTCTCACGGGTGACATTTTGATCAAGTAGCAACGTTCTTCTTTGCCTTTGGCCTTTTCCCCGTTTGCCAGCATGTGAGCCAAGTGGCGTCTCAATGTTACCTCTAGGTGCTATCATTTTTTGTTCAAAGTAGGGAGAACACGAAGTTGTCACATGGCTGGATTTTTATAGCATGGTAAGTTTCTCGACCCCATCATTCTTCGTGCGAGGATAAGGACACCTGGTGTCTCCACGCTGCCCGATTTGGTTATCTTTCTATGCTCGTCTTTGGATGTCTCCCAAGCTGTCACGTGTCTTCCATGGTGGTTCATGAACCAGGATGTGTTTTGCATTGTGGTTTTCTTGTTGGGTAGGTCTAGAGATCGCCATGATGCGGTGGAGATAACAACTTTAAAGGTTGTTTTGTTGGGTAGTGTCTTGCTGTGTGTGACACTAGGTTTTCTTGTCAAGAGCGGTTGCTAGGATGTTGTTGATGCTGCAAGTTGTTAGTTAGGAGTCTTGGGCTCTATTTAGGCTTTCTTTTCCTTGCTTAGAGGGGTTCAAACTTTTAGAGAGTTTTTAGACTTTGGCTCATTTGAAGAAGCCTTTATGTTGATTTAATTTGGTGAATGATAGACATATCAGATTGTTCCTATGGCCTTTGTGATGGTTTTATTTGAATCTTAATATATTGACTTCTGTGCTATTTTCAAGTTCAATAACTTCTATGATATTTGTTGTGAGACTTCACGAATTAAACTATGTTTTGAACTTGTTATCTATTGAATGAATAGTTAATATCATTTTACGTTGAATGAGTGTTGTGTTGAAATATTCTCTTGAATGGTTTTGAGCATGTAGATTGTTGAATAGGCTTTAAAACCATGCGTTACAAGGTTTTATATGCTGTTAATGCTTTTCCAAAATGTTTTGGCACATCGCCTAAATAGTGTAGACCATTTTTCTTTATGTTTTCTCCTTCCCCTTTTCTCCCCCAATTATATGAAGAGACAGATTCTTAAACCCGAAGGTCATTTAGTGAGTTTCGCGCAATAGGTCCCCCATCACTGAATTTCCCATAAGGCTGTTCACATTTAAGGTAAAATTAAGAATCAATAGTTCTTTTTCTGGCACGCCCAGTGGGACCCAAATTTTGAATAAGCCTAAGCTAGTTTATGAGCCACATACCCATTACTAGGATTCAGCCAACTTTAAATCCCTATTTACTCCTTCCACCCCTAGTAAACGTCCATTCGACTGCAGCCACTTCTTCCCAAAACCCACATATCTTCCCTATAGTTGTTCCTATAATAATGGCGTAGACTCCTCCTAGATATTTTGTGACATGGAACAACGAAAGCCCCCTCATCCCTCCTGTTTCATCTGTAGTATGGGTATCGATTCCCTCCACCGCGCTAGAAGATATCCCTAAATTCACCAAAGAATGTCACAAGACCCTTGGGGAGCACCTACAAGATATAGCTAATGTCTGCACCATCCATGGCATCACCGAGAAAAATATAGATTTGAGATTTCTCATGGCATCTTTTAAAGGGAGAGCTCTAGATTGGTACAAATCCTTGGGTCGAAATACTATAGCCGATTGGGATCAGTTGGGTGACTGCTTCTTTTAAATATTCTTCAACAAGGCTGATAGGTCATCTTTGATGCACCAGTTGATTACAATAAAGAGAGCCCCTCTAGAAGTAGTAACGAAATTCAATTTAAGGTTACTAGAGGACCTGGAAAAGAAAACCACTATCCACCTACCTTCTTGCGAATATGGCGTTCATCTTTTATCTGAAGGCCTTCAACTCTGATATATCAATGATGATTCAATCTCTAGGAGGCAATACCCTCCCACAGCATTTGAATTGGTAGTCCAATAAAAAAATAATCTGATCGATGCCGAGAAGCTTGTGCCATGACCACTCATATTGGTCTTTCCGAAGCTATCAAGTCAGGCCCCTAAACTGGTTGTGCCCAAGACATCTACTCCTCAATCTATGTACATGTATTCTAGACCCTAGCAAGTACATCTGCCTCCACCCTCGTCTTTGGTTGCGGAGGTCAACGATATGAAAAATTTGTTGAGAACTTTCTTGAACAAGATCGTCAATCTGAAAAGGTTTCAAATCCCACCTGCTAGACATCCTTTCCAACAAACTTTCCAAGGGAATAGACCCGCGTATCAATAGAACCAGTATGCAAACAACCAAACTTCCCCAAATAAGCCAAATGGCTAGATAGTTCTAATACCCAATCCTTTGCAGACTGTCTAGCCTAGCATTGGTAAAGAGTTGACAGTGGGACAAAATAATCTAGGAGATGATACAAACTCTTGGTGTTTTACCTATAATAATGCCCACGCCCCAAGAAATTATCCAAGAGGCAATTTGCAACAAAAAAGTGCAGACCAACGGAACCTAGGCATGGCTCTAGATGATTTAGTTTGCGCATCCCCAAGAATGGATAATGCATCTCTCATTGCCCAAATGCAAAGTATGTCAATGCAACAAGAAGCAGATATAGCTCTGGACCACACACTATTTTCTTGGATGGAGGATGAAGATGTCGTGCTCACAAATGACACAGCCACATCAAACTTGGGGGCTCCTTAAGTGCAATCAGATTATAATCTCTGCTCAAAAAGGTGCCTTACGAGGGAGAATATAAACACGTAGGGGAGATTTACTGCAGATAAAGCTCCTGAACAACCCGCAGTTGCTATCACATACCCAATAAAGAAGTTTATCCCTTATAAGCCAAGAGAGACAAAGGTGTCAGTGCCAACTATGTTAGACATGGTGGAACAACTAAAGAAAGCCCCAGCCAACATCTCTTTATGGGATCTCCTTAGTATCCTAGAGCAAAAGAATCAGTTGAAAGAAGCTCTGTTTAAGGTGGGGAAAACTGTAGGTGGAAATGCCGCTAAAGGTCCATAGATCAATGAAGAAAGTTTTCAGCCCTCCACAGATAGATCACGCTCACCAACCATGTTAATGAATGAAGCCATACCTCCTAAATCCCAAATAGAAGGTAAGCCTAAACCGGATCCTTTCTATTTTAGTCTCATAGTTGGGGATAAGCTTTTTGCACAATTCTATGATAGATTCTGATGCTAGCACCTTCATCATGCCTAAGCAAATTACTGAGGTTTTGAATATCAAATATGAGCCTTTAAAAAGGGGTTTTATGCAACTAGATGGGAATAAGGTCTAGACCATTGGTCTTATCAAAAACCTTTCGTGGACATTGTTCGCGTGTCTTAGTATCACTGTGCCTCAAGAAGTGGTAGTTATTGACATCCTACCTATTTTTGGCCTCTGCCTTTCTCGATACTTCACCGCCAAAATACGAGGTTACCTATCCTTAGATTGGTCCCACCTTATGCTTCAAACCAAGCATAGTCTACAAGGAGTGGATGAAGCTATGCTCTATTTTGAGCTAACTCATACTTCCATCTCCAATGAAGAGAGGAAAAATGTAGAGCTTCTCGAGGATGAAGAAGTAACTGAGGATATTCCACCAGATCAGGAGATCTTTCTCAATGAATTCATAGATTCTGATCCATACTCCAACTATCATGCCATAGGTCTTGGTACTTACTGCATTTTTGACAAAGATCAAGTCATTCCAAAACTTACCAAAGAACCATTGACCAAAGAAGGGTTTTATTCTATGCTCTGGACCCTACACTTTGATGGCGCAAGATGCAAAATAGGTTTAGGGGCTGAGATTTTCCTTAATTCACCTTCAGGTGAAAGGATCCTGAAGTCTTTTCATCGGTAGTTTGCTTGCTCTAATAATGAAGCATAATATGAAGGACTGATCTAAGGCTTGATCTTGGCAAAGAGGATGGGTATAAAGCAATTGAAAGTTCTGGGCAATTCTGAGTTGATCATGCATCAGGTTCAAGGAATCTCTAGTGCCAAACACATTCGTATGAGATCCTATCGCCATAGGACATGAGATTTGATCAAAAGTGTTGATACTTTCAACATCCAAAGGATTCCTCGAAAGACAAATGCTTCCATTGATCAGATGGTTACTATTGGATCATAATTTAATCATGTTGTGAACCTGCTCGCCAATCCCCATACAGTTTGTGTGATTGTTTGACCAACTATTCTTGAAAATCACACCCACTAGCAAGTTTCAAAAATGATGAGCAGATCACTTTGTTCATTCAAAACTCAAGGGAGTTTGCAGATCAAGTATAACCTAAGGTAAAGGATGTTGGCCATTTGATGGAATTGATTATGTGTTGCATTGATGTTTTGTCATTGATGCCAACACTAGCTATTTGGATACATTATCGACACCCTTCTGGTCCTAGTAGGTTGAGTGGTTTCTGGTTTATTTGAATCTGGCATGATCCGGTAGGCTATGCTATAGTTTGGTGATGGAATTGGCTTGTTCATGATACTCATGCTCATATTTGGTCAATTGGTTTTGGTCTGGTGATTGGATGGTATCTTGTTTGCTTGGAAGCTTGGCTTCTGGTTCTGATGAGGGTTTCATCGGTAGAGCTTTTGATGAAGATCTTTGATGAATTGCATATGTGGTGTTGGTGTAGCTTCTGGTGGAGTTCCAGGATGCTGTTGGTGATCATATTTGAGACTTAGTGGATGGAGATCATTGCTACAGTGTGTGTACCTATACTGGGTCCTGGTTGATCTAGGTTATGGACCAACTTTAAATGTAACATGTGGATTGGACCTCTCAATGTATTTGAGGGATGTCTTATGTGTTGGATATTATTTTTTTGGTCTAAGGCTGACATGATTTGTAATTATGTAATTGGTTTATTATCTGGTGGCCAACCTGATTGTTTATGGTCGAGGCTTTGTATATATAGATGTATGATCTCATTGTATATTATCATGGTTATGTTAGAGGTCATGGTCAGGAATGTAATGTGTGAATAATGTAATATCATTCAGGTAGAGGCAATGGTCGATCATTGGAGATCGAATTGGGTTTATGTAAAAGGATTTAGTCCTCTGGTATTGAGCTTAATTGGAATTGTACTCAAGCATAGGAGATGCTATCTTTTGTAGTCCAACACTTCTCTGGATTGTAGTCTGGATTTCTATGTAGTCATTGAGGCTCCTTTTGTGATGAGCAGTGTGCTCTAGGATGTTGGCCTTCCTGCAAGTGTAGGCCCCTCAATCGTAATTCACATACTTATTACAGGAGTATTATCTGACTATGGGTAGGATTCCCACCATGGTTTTTCCCTTTACCAGGTTTTCCACGTATAAATCCTGGTGTCATGTGGATGGTATTTATGTTGTGATTATTGTTTATGCTTAATTGGTTTAACTTCTGTTCCGATATTAATGTATTGGGTTTCGGTATTAAATTTTAAAGCGCTAATAAATCCGGTAATCCGTGACAACTAATTCACCTCCTTGTCTTAGTTGTCTTCCAGTTATTTGAACTATCTAACAATTGGTATTAGAGCTTTGGCCTTTTATGCAAAAATCTTAACCACTTGAGGAAGATCCTATGGTGACTAATAGTTCAACTTCATCCAGTTCTTCTAGAGCTATCTTTTGAAGGAATATTCTGAGGATTGATGGAACAAATTACATAGAATGGAAGATTCAGATGGAGACTCATTTGAGATGTCTTGGCAAGGATATTTGGAAGATCACACAGAATGGTGTCACACCTTATAATCTGGGATCTAGAAATCCTCCTCTGACAAACCTGGACAAGGAGCTTGAGAATGTTTGTAGAGAAAGAGAAGCCCTCTTGTGTGCACTTTCTGATCAGCAAATAATGGGATTAACTGACAAATCATCTGGAAAGGCTATATGGGATAAGTTGGAGACTCTTAATGAAGGTGACCCTATAGTGAAGATTGCTAAACTTGATGGTTACCAGGTGAGATATGTATACCTGAAGATGGAAGAAAATGAAAGGATTACTGCATTCGTGGAAAGGGTAAATGAGATGTTTATGGGAATTCAATGTTGTGGTGCAACTCTAAGCGAAGATGAAATTGTTTCTAAAATCCTGAGAGCCCTACCACCAAAGAAATATATTCTTCTAGAGTATGCTCGGTTAAAAGCAAATCCTATTAAAGATTACAAACACATTGCTAGATGTGACTCGGTTAAGGGATTTCCCTCAGATCTGTTAGGATCTTCACCTTGTTAGAAGTGACCTTGTAAAGGATTTCAAACACTCAATAAGAATGTCACCTTGCTAGAGGGTTTTACAAATAAGACTGTTAAGTCCACTCGGTTAAGAGATTTTCTATCACTTTACAAATTAACAGTAATAAAAATCTATCTGCAACTTCACATCTAAAATGCTAAAGCAGATTCTTATTTGCTCAATACAATTTAGTCATAGGACTTATCTTGTCCATCTGCTGGGCTCTATATTCTGTTATTCAAATAGGTCTTCAAGCTCCTGTGCTTGGTAATCACTATGTAGCATCCCTATGCTTACACTTGCTTACATACATTGTTTATCAATAGTTCCTTATTTATAAACAATTTTCCAACCACTTAATCTCCTTGATCACATATCCCATGATCAATCATAGACATTAGATCTTCAAACTTGACCAAGTTCAATGTATCCTTCGATCTAAAAACATTTTACCCCACCTTGGAACTTGCATACATTTCTTGGAACTTGTGCTAGGGTATTGTGGTTCAATCTGAGCTGTAGATCTTCTTGTCAATTTTTCTTTTCCATAGATCCTTAATAACCTTTATACACATTGTAACAATCATTTAATCATAACTAGCTCATCAGCTTCCTTCATTAAATAATGCTTTTATTCATTTAATGCATTCTGCTATTACTCGGTTGCAACTCAGTAAATACTAAACTTCACTCGGTAGACATTCTGCCTTCATTAATCGATAGCGATAACCTTAGGGTTTACTGACTAGGTTCCTTAGGGTTTACCGACTAGGTTCTTTTCTCGGTAACATAGTATAGTATTAACCTTACAATCAACAACATATGAAGGATATCAAAACAATCTAAACATCATGATCTCATCATTGTCTAACTCGGTAATTGTAGTACCCCTACCCTAATCAATCTCTAATCTTGGTTTAATCTTGGTTAGTTTATCTTAATATAATGTTATAGTCCGATGTTGATTTAACGCATAGCTGTTGATGTGGTTTTCACACTAGTTGTATGCAAGTTATTCGGTGTTCCTATTTCGTGGTATTAATATCGGGCTAACCCTTTCATTAAGTTTCTATATGTATGCATGTATGGCTTTGGTTGCAGGAAATTTCAGGTACAATGCCGCTTGAGTGCGAGGTTCGTCTTCACCTAGATGTGCAGGTTTGAGTGTACCTCTTTTATCCTTAGAGTTGGATTAGGTGGTCGTAAGACCCTAGTTGACCATAGTCGTGCTCAAGTGAGCATCGTCAGTCGTCGTCCATAATCCCTTTTTGTTTGGGTTTGCGAGTCGTCTGTTTGGTTGACTTTCTTGATTTGCGTGCTTGGTGTGTTTGGTTAAATTGATTAATTAGTCCTTAGTAATTATTTTGATTAAATATGTATTCGTGCATTAGAGATTAATGGACTTGATTAATCGGGATTTCGTTATGCGATTTTTTATCGATATTGGATTGCTCGTTTTAATTTGGGAGTAAATTCAATTAAATAGCTGATTTTGAATATTAAATGCATTTTGGATATGCTGTTGAAAAGAAAGTTTTGTATTTAAATGGCTATAGATTTAATTGTATTCTGTTGGCCTTTTTAAATTAGAAAGGTTAAATTTAATTAAATGAGGAAATCAATTTGGAAATTGAAAAACAGTTTAAATTGTTGATATAGATAGAAAAGAATTAATTTGGAGAATTATTTTAAATAAAAATTTTAATTCCAAAAAAAATGGAATTTTTGGTCAACTCTTCCATATAACCTAAAATTTGGGGAAATTTTGGGGGATGGATATTTTTGGAAAATTTTTGGTTGGAAAATATTTTGGGATGAAATTGGGGGTTTTGGAGGAGGAAGTGCTTCTGGATCTGGCAGGATTGGGCTCTCCTTCAGCTATTCTAGGAATGCGTATGAAGGTAGGATTTACCTTAACTGTTCTTCCTTGTTGTTATGGAAATGGTATGTGGGGTGAATGAAATTGATTGTTGTCAAATTCCAATCTTTTAATTGTTATCAGATTTAAATTTGGATTTGTGGGTTTAGATCCATGCTTTTAGCTTGTGTTCTTCAAGAAGATTATATGGTTGTATCATTGTGTTAAATGGCTCCTGTTGGCTCAATATGGGTCTTGTTGAAAATGGCTTGAGATTGGAAAAGATTGTATTATAAGTCTCTTATGAGGCTGTGTTTTCTTTATTTTTTTAATGGGGTTTTGCTGTGTAGAAAAGAAGTGATCAAAAAAACCCAGATTTCATTATAGAAAATGGATCTCTTGCATGATTAAATTGATATATTAAACTTCGAAAGTTTTCTTTTGTTATTCCGTTTTTATGGAAAAGAAACGAACTGTGTTTAAAAAGAAAAAGAAAACATTTATTTTTATACCGATCTGTGCGTTGTTTATTCTTAACGAAACCCTTGGTTTGGGGTTGGAGGGCGGGGAGCGGAGCTCCACCCGCTCCTCCTCCCCTCCCCCGCTCGTCCCCCTTCCTCTTGCTCCCAGTCCGCATGTGGCCGTGGCACATTGCGGTGGCCGCAGGGCGCCACGGAACCTGCAGGCACCGCAGTGGCGCCGCCCGCGCGGGAATTGCCCTCGGCTAGGGTTTGGGCGCCCAGTCGTCCCCGTTGGGAGGTGGGCCCCGCCTTCGCCCTTTTTAAAATGTTTTTTTTTTTAAATTAGATTTTAAGATGTTTTTTTTTATGTATTTTTTTTTAGTATAAAAAAAAAATGCATATAATATTTAATATTATTTTAATGTAAGTTATTTTAATGTTAAGTTGTAATCAGAATTGTAATTATGATTAAGGTTGCATCATCATGATTAATGTTAATTGGATATTAATTAATTTTATAATGGAATTTATAAGTTAATTATTATTCAATTTCATTTTATGACTTATGCACTTTTTCTAATTAAGTTCTAAAATTGATAATTTCGTCATCGAATAATAATTGGTCATATTTTGGACCAATCTTGGATTAATAAATTTATATCTTACCTTCTAGCTGATTAGAGTATTTGGCTAATGGAGGAAGTATTGTTAAAACAAAATAGAATTTTATGTTATTGGAAAACTGTTGAAATATGACATAATTACTAATTGATGATGTTAAATATTATTCCAAAACATATCATTTGAGTAATTGAGAAGTAAGTGAAATATTTATCGTTGGATATTTGAATTTAAACAATGTGCTTTTGGAAATGATTATCTTCATTAGATTCTCTTTTTATATTTATATTTCCGTGATCTGTATAGTGCATCTGGCTTGAAAAAAAAAAAAAATAATAAAAATGAATATGAAACTGTAGAGGTCGGTTTTGAACCAGTATGTCAACGACGTTTTGATTGGAGATTAAATATCTTATTTAATTGATTAATGGTTGTCTGAATTTTATTAATATGAATTTGGTTTAAAAACTCATTATGGCTTTATATGTCTGTTCGATGCTTTGAACCTTAGAGAGTTAGAAAACCAAGAACAACCTATTCCTAGATGAGGTAGATAACTGTAATCTGATATAGATTTGGTAGAAAACTTGATCGACTTTTAATGATTAGATCAATTCGGAAAGATTGTATCTATTGAATATTCCTATGCGAGTTTCATGTTAGACCTTGGGTGGTGATGGCTCAGTTTATGGATGCTCTCCTGGACCTTTGTATTAGCTTGATTATGTTCAGCTGGATCCTGTTCTTTTCAGGGATCGTTTATGTATTATTGACCGATGCGGTCGTGTGTATATTGTATATGTTTCGCCTTGATGGTCGGATTGTAATGGTGTAACCTCTTGTATTCTTAACTTTATTAATTATCAGAGGGGTCTTGCAGTTGAGCAGACCCGGAGATGTAGCCCTTTAGGTGTGAACTCCAAGATCATTATGGTGTTATGTGGTGTATTCTCTTATGTTTCTTTTATTCAGCTTTATCATGTATGATTAGCTTATGTTAGAATGGATTAGTGGATGAATTGAATTAACTTTAAATGTTTATATGCGGTTCCTTCTTGAATGCCATTTTGATCGAATGCATAAGTGGTTTAGATGAGATTTATCGTAGATGCATGTATGCAATCGTCTTTTAAATGCAATAAGTTGGAATATGAAAGAATGTAACTTAGAGTTATGGATTATATTCAGTTGTTGTTAAGGAAATTAAGTA
Organism: Cryptomeria japonica; assembly: GCF_030272615.1. NCBI lineage: Eukaryota > Viridiplantae > Streptophyta > Pinopsida > Cupressales > Cupressaceae > Cryptomeria > Cryptomeria japonica. The sequence goes on from NC_081414.1 coordinate 532,477,061, forward strand.
TGCTTGAAAAGATCTCATATGTATATGATGAAACTCTAGTGTGTTAGAATATTAGATGTATGGCTTGTAATTTTAAATGAAAAGCTTGAATGAAGATTATGAATAGATCTTAATGGATGAACCTTTGCTTGTGATTTATCTTTCCATCTTCTGAAAGAAATTATCCTGATTAAGAATTATCTCATTGTTAAGATAATCCGCTTGTTGGATTAATTGTGTGAGTTAGTGAATTGTGAAATTTAAGTAATCTCGTTGGGAAACTCTTTAGGTGTTAGTTGATGTCTTCCACTATGTAATCTGAATCTTTGATATCTTGTTGTATCTTATGTGGTGTAGTTTTAAAAAAAAAATTATTGCACTCTATTCTTGTGTTATGGCTTAATCCCTTCGGGGTTTCCTGGCGGGGCATTACAGTAATAGTTGCCCATTGAATAACTTATTTCTCCCCTTATTCATCACATTCTTTCGGTGTCTTTTATCGACATCTTTATACTCACCAAATCATACTTCTTAAGATATGGCAACATCATACTGAATTAGAAAATCAATTTCTTGACATCAGTGACAAAATAATAATATTAAGATAGTAAACATCCTTTAGTAGTTATATTCATAATCATCAACAACCTTCTGAATATCCTTATTGAAATTCCAACAATCTCCCCTTGTCTGTTATAATGCCAACAATCTCCTCCTTTGGCATTGATGGAAAAACCAATTGATTTGACCTAATTGATTCAGATCCTAATTGCTAAAATGCTGAAATTCTCTCCCCTTGTCATTAGTCTTCTCCCCCATACAATAGTCTTCTCCCCTTTTCTTCAGTCTTTTCCCCCTTTAACAACAATGCCAAAAAGTAGAGAACTAAAACACAATTTCTTCCTGTATGAAGTGATTTCTTGCTGTTATGTGTCAACTTAGTCTCAGTCAGAGCATTTTGACTTCAATTCCTGTTCCCTGTTATTGTTTCCTGCATACCTTTAGAAAACATCATAAAGTGTGTAAATCAACATCAACTCCTAAAAGATATTCTGTAGAGTCGTCGAATTGATGCTTTCATCGAACTTGGTCAGTGAATGGAAGATGGGGGTAGGACCCCTAACTTACTTCTGAGATACTCAAAAGTGTCCCTTGGCAGTGGCTTGGTAAAGATATCTACTATTTGTTCCTTTGTGCTAACATACTCCAACACCACTTTCTTCTCTTGAGCTTCTTCTCTAAGATAATGATATTTGATAGAGATGTGCTTTGTCTTAGAGTGCATAACAGGATTCTTTGAAATGTTTATGGCACTAGTATTGTCACAGAATATAGTTATTGGCTCAGTAACTTTCTCATTTATAGCATCCAACAGTTGTTTGATCCATACTATATTGGTAGAATTCAACGCTGCAGCAACATATTCACCTTCTGCTGTTGACTGTGAAACACATCCTTGTTTCTTGCTAAGCCAACTCACTAGTCTTTCTCCTAAAAAGAAAGCTCCTCCACTTGTGCTTTTTCTGTCACCAATGTTGCTTGCCCAATCAACATTAGTATAAAATTTTAAATCAAAGCCATTTCCTTTCTGATAAACTAAGCCATAATCCTCAGTGCCTTTCAAGTATCTGAAAATTCTCTTGATTGCTGTTATTTGTGTATCCTTGGGATTTGCAGAGAATCTTGCAGCTACACCTACTGCATGTGCTATATCTGGCATGTTGTGAACAACATATTGTAGCTTTCCAATCATGGATCGGTAAAGTGTCTCATCAATAGATGCAGATTCATCATTCTTTGATAATTTACAATTGGTAGTCATAGGAGTACTTACTGGTTTTGAATCCTCCATTCCAAATTTCTTCAAGATTTCTTTTATGTACTTGGATTGAGTAATGAAAATCTCATCTTTCATTTGCAGTATTTGTAAACCTATAAAATACTTTATCTCACCGATTAATGAAATCTCAAATTCGTTGCTCATTTCATTTCCAAATTTCTTGCATAAAGAGTCATTTCCACAAAAGATAATATCATCAACAAATATGGCTGAGATCAGTATTCCATTTTCATCATTCTTCATGTACATGTTGTTGTTTTCACTTGTTCTTATAAAACCAATCTTGATTAAATAAGAGTGCAATCTTTCATACCATGCTCTAGGTGCTTGTTTCAGACCATATAAAGCTTTGTTCAATTTACATACTTGATCTTTATTCTTGTCTTCAACAAATCCTTCAGGTTGTTCAATACAAACTTTTTCTTCTAATATACCATTCAGAAATGCAGATTTGACATCCATTTGATATACCTTGAAATTCTTGTAAGCAGCATATGTCAACAATGTTCTTGTATGTGGGAAAAGCGGGTCGATAGAACTCAATATGTGAAAAATGGAGCTCTATGGAGCCTTTCTCACACACCCACAGGACTTCTTGGTGCAAGCTATGGAGTCATGAAGTATGGCTCAGCTTCCCAAGGATGGTTCCATGGTTCCCTATCTTGCACGGTCCCTCAAACCAATGTTTTTTCTCTCAGATCACTGAGCAAAATGGTTTGGGGATGGCAAATGCAAGAATGAGGGATGCTTTTGTTGATTTTAAGATGAGATGCATCCTAAGCTATGCATGATGCTACAAATGCAATAAACTAGCTATAAGATGACAAGGTTAGTAAACAAGACTATCCTAGCATACTATATTAGTCTATGATTAAACTAAATGATAAGGAACATACTCTAAATTTGCATATTTAGATTAATTCCTATTTAAAAGAGAAGCTAAATGATGAGCACAAAATGAGATATGAAAGCTTGAATGGATTTGAGTATAAGTGTGATGCTAAAGACTTGGATGATGAAAATGGAGGAATGAGAGCTCTATTTATAGCAAAAATAGGGCAATGGATGGTCAGGATTGAAAGAGTTAATCAAGGGCTAAGTTTGAAAGTTGGGAATCCATGTTTGCAATTGGCACCAATGAAATGGTGACAATTGTCAACATAAGGTTGGTTGAGAGGAGATGTAAGAAGCATTAAATGCTTGAGAAGACCTCATGGTTACCCTAGAGGTTAAGGGTTAAGGTTAAGTTAGGGTTATCCATTGGATAAAGCTTTTACCCAAAGGATAAACTCTTGTGCAAAGGTTTAAGGATAACCATGGTTAAAGCAATAATGCTTGATAAGACCCTTGGGTTAGATGGAGGTTGAGTTTATGGAAATTCTTTAACCATGTAAGAGGGTTGAGTTAACCATTAATGGTTATGAAGACTTTAGGGACAAATTTGTTAGAGTCCTTCCAAATTTGGGGGCATTCAACAAGTTAGCTTGTTGAATGGATAAAGGCTTTAATGCATTTTGAAGACTTTACTCCAAATTTGAGAAGTGACCTCCTCAAATTTAGGGAAAAGGGATAATGGATGGGTTTGGGTTAATTAATTAGGTTTAGAAGAATCTAGAAGAGGTTAGAAAGAGGTTTAGGATGCAAGTGGGAGGTGTAGGATTTTGCAAGTGGGTGAGGGAAAATAGGTTTTAATTGAATTTAATTCAATTTGGTTGCAATTAAATAAATTAGATTTGTTTAATTTAGGATAACTATTTTAATTAAATTTGAATTTAATTAAAAAGTGGATAGGGGCTTTAATTGAATAAAATGAATTTATCCTATTAAATGGTATAGTGAATTTAATTGAGTAATTTACTTAATTAAATTAAATTTAATTAAATAGAGAAATGAACATAAAATATTCATTTAAGAATATGGTCATTTTTATACGTCTACATTTTGCCCCTCTTTGAAGTGATGTGTGTGCACATGTTATATCAAAGAAAATGATGTGTCGTTGCGATTTTATGATCAATGTCATTTTTATGGATTTTCATGTTGTGCCCCAGATTTGATGTGTGATGCCCTAGATTTGATAAACGATGGTGATAATGCCCCCTCGGGAGATGAATCAAAATTTTGAAAAATTTGATTTGATTTGATAATTGCGTTTGATGTGTAAGATTTTGGCTAGGTGAAACGTTTAAATTGATTCATCTCCTGATAATTGACGTGTTTTAGGGTATGAGGGAGACCGTGAGCAAATTACATGCTTATTTCCCTAACCCTAATTTCATTTTTCCCTATAAAAGGGAAAAAGTTCTTTGATTTGTTTCATTTTTGCTTGTTGACTTTGGAGAAAGAGACTTTTGGAGAGAAGACAAAATGCCTATTCCTTATTCTACGCATCGATTTGAGCATGTTCGGAGGCATCAGAGACTTGCTACATATGGACCGCCGGTAAGTCAACCCTTTTGACCCCTTTTTGATTTTGAATTTGATCATTTTTAGTCAGTTTTTGATTTTTGAAATTCGGTTTTAACGTTTTAGCGCATAGGGGTCTTCGTTTAGCACATACGATAAATTAGGTAGCGCATAGGGTATTAATTTTGGGTAGCATCTGAAAATGAATAGGTTAGTGCATGAAAGTTTTAGATTAGCGCATGGTCTTCGGTTATCGCATGATGAACATAGGGTAGCACGTCAGGTTAAAAGGGTAGTGTATAGGTCAAACCTAGCGCATAGGGTCCACAGGGGGTCACATGGGTAGGGGGATTTAGCGCGTAGGTTAGAACTAGTGCATAGGGTCAAATAGGTAGCGTAAGCATGGGATAGGTTAGCCCATAAGTCATTTTTAGCACTTAGGGTAGGTTGGGTGGCACACGGAGAAAAAAAGATAGTGCATAGAGGTAGTCTAGCGTATAGGGTAGACATAATAGCACGTGGAGAAAACAGGGTAGCGCATGGGTGTAGTTTAGCGCATAGCCAAGTTTAAATAGCGCATGGATCGGGTTTCACAAAATTTTGTGATTTTTGAATGTGAAAGATTTCATAGGATAAGGTCAGTTTTGCCTGGAGAGATGGATTTTTGCCATTTTGCTGTGTCTTTGATCATGTTTTTGAAAATGTGTCTAATATGAGTGTTGATATAACTTGTTTTCATTTGCGATTTGTTTTAAGTTATTGATGTAGATATGAATGTGTTGTTTTGATCGAACCATGATTTGTTTTGCATTGTGTTTCAAATTCAATGTGTGGAGCCTGAGTTGTGTTACAAGCTGATATGGGTTGGAAACTTGAGTTGTTTTACAAGCTGATATGGGTTGGAAACTTGAGTTGTTTTACAAGCTGATATGGGTGGGAAACTTGATTTTTTTTACAAGTTTATGTGATGTGGAGACTTGAGTTGTTTCACAAGTTTTGATATGGTTTTTGAAAACTTGAGTTGTGTTACAAGTTGATATGGAATGATATGATGTGGAACTTGATTAAATTTTGCATATGATTTCATGCTTTGGATGTGATTTTGATTTTGATATCTTTGTTTTAATGTGGACACTGATATTGAACTCATTTTGCATTTTGACAGGAGCGATTGGGAGTGGTGCAGTCACGGGAGCGGTTTCCCAGACCTTGGGCATTGATACCTTGGTTGGCACAGGCTAACCTAGATGTGATCGAGAGATGTGGTTTATCATCTTTGCTAGACATGCCTTGGTTCACTGTGAACTGGGGTCTACTTACAACGCTTGCTGAGAGGTGGCACAGTGATATGAACACCTTTCACTTTGCTATCAGTGAGATGATAGTCACTCCAGAGGACTGTTATAGGATCTTACGAATTCCTGTAGTAGGTGCTTTATTGCCGTATGAGTAGATGGAGGAGAGTGGTACTGAGGCACTGCGGTGAATTTTCCATGATGAGACGGTATGTGGGTATGAGATCCCATGGCAGGAGTTCCTGGATCTAGATTATGCACCTCTCCCGTCAGTACTAGCAGGGTTCATCAGTGGATTCCTTTGTCCTGATCGCAGGTCAAAGGGATTCTCTATGGGGTGGGGATTGGTTCTCGAGGAGATGGTGACCTAGGGCCGCAGGTTTGCTTGGGGATTAGCCATGTTAGCCCACTTGTACAGAGACCTTCATGAGGTTGTGTATCTGGGTTACGATAGTTTGTCAGCTAGCATGACACTTTTACAAGTATGGTGCTGGGAGCACATTCCAGTAGCGAGACCCCTGGTGGACAGAGATAGGCCTGCTGGATGGGCATATGCTTATGGTTACAAGGGTCTAGTTGTCCAGCGTAAGCTAGGCAAACTAGAGCATTGGAGGAGGGTCCTGGATGATATAGATACGGTCATTTGGCGACCGTATACAGATTGTGAGGTTTGGGCAGAGGATGGGCTAGAGATGCCCTATGTTTTTATGAGCCAGTTTTTGATAGGGTGGACACCCTTTGTGATAGAGAGATTTCAGGTAGGCAGGGTTTTGAGGCAGTATGGTCAGCAACAGGGTATACCAAAGGGGACCTGCTTGTATTCACGTCGGAGACAGGGCATACCTGATTGGGGTCCTACCATTGATAGAAGAGCAGCTGTAGAGGAGTTCTCTAGCTTAGCAAGGTAGATATGGGACTATGCTCCCGAGATATTAGACACAGGGATGACCCATGAGTTTGCTGGTTTGTTTGCAGCTCGTGCTGTTGCCAGGATATCAGATCTCGAGGAGATGTGGTCGGCCTTTGTTGATGATGAGGAGGATGCTGGGGGAGATGGAGATGATGGAGATGATGGAGGCGGAGGTGGACAATGGGGGAGAGGATATCAGGGGAGGAGAGGAGATGGGGGTAGAGATGGGGGAGGCCGGGTGGAGAGAGCAGTTCAGCGAGCTGTGATGGATAGGGGAGAGGAGGGTTGGTGATTGGGGCAGGGGAGGAGGGGAGAGTGGGAGAGGTGATGGCAGTGGTGGGAGGGACAGAGGAGTGGAGGCGGCTAGCACAGAGGAGGAGGACTGATGAGTTACCTCCACTAGCACCTAGGACAGGCAGAGGGATAGGGGTACCCCTTCATAGGTGCCCCTACGGGTCCGAGTCCCGACACATGTGGAGGATGCTCAAATCAGGACCTTGTAGTTGATAGTTCAACAGCTATAGGCATAGCTATTGATGCAACAATGTCAGATTACTCAGCTAACCCTAGAGAGAGATACAGAAATACAGCAGCGTGGTCAGGCAGAGGAGCTGGTTGCTAGCATTTAGAGAGCGGTAGCAGGGGGCTCAATGAGAGATATCATGAGAGAGCTATCCTCAAGAGTGAGGGAGGCAGAGTATTATAGATGCCATTATGAGGATGTCGTACCTAGGGAGCATAGAGTATAGAGCTTCACGCAGGTGAGATCGAGTCGATCTCGAGAGACTGTGTCATAGTCAGAGAGTAGAGGCGTGACGGGGCCCTCGAGACAGGATCCTCCTGGTGATCCAGGAGCTGGGACATCAATTGCGAGACCATCCCTCTCAGGAGATAGTCATACTTGAGAGACAATGTCTCTATTGTATTTTTAAATCATTATTTTGCTTGTACTGGGCATAGACATGACAAATTTTGTACATTTTGATCATTTTTGATATATATATAGATGACACCATTTTCCTTGATCATGTGATGTGTTATAGGGATGCATGTTCTATATGCTCTTTCTTTATTGTATGATGATGCAATGCTTAGATAGATGATATGATGCATGAGGTAAATATATGATGTATGCTTTGATATGCTATGAGATGTATCTTGAAAATGAGATGTATGATTTGATAATGATGTGAGATGTATTTTGAAAATGAGATGTATGATAATGATAATGATGTGAGATGTATCTTGAAAATGAGATGTATGATTTGATATGCAAAATGATATGCAACTACTTTTAAAATGATAAGAAACTATTTTAAAATGATATGCAACTATTTTAAAATGATATGCAACTATTTGTTTTTTGTTTTGTTTTGTTTTGGAGCATCCTCATTCTACATTTGCCATCCTGATATAGCCATATGTTATTTGCTTTCGATATAGGTATCATCATTGAGCATTGATTTGTTTGGGATATGTTGAAAATTTATACAAGAATAATGGTATAATTGAACCATAATGACTTGAGAAAAATTTACAAGATGTTCGATTTTGCAAGATAGCACAAGCATCGAGTTATAATTGAACTAGGACGACCAGAGTGCAGATTGCATATAAACAGACAAGATTAAACCATTTGTATGCATAAAGTGGAATCATGTCTTCAGTGATATTCGATGTATCACATCTCGAGACAAGTATTTACACAATACAAGTGATCGCCTCATAGACAGAAGTCTAACAAAATATTAGAGTTTCCCCATGATCTCTAGCTTTGAAGCATTTAGTGAGAAAATGCAGAGAATCCAATAATTTAAAAAGTTCAAATGTAGAAATAGTCAAGACTTTATGGGATAATGCAACATTTAGTACTTCAGAAAATCATCCATCTTAGCATGTTTGTGATTTTTAGTGATCCAAAGTTTTGCTCTGTGATGGAGTGAAGTTTTTGGTTGCTAGATGTGATGTTTCTGAGTTTTGCAAATAGTTTTGATGTCGTGAACGTGTTGCAAGTTTTGATTATTTATTGCCCCTAGCTGAGTGTATCTTTCGATGTGGATACGTTAAATAATTACCAAGCCATGGTGAAATGTGGTAAAAGGATATATGGATAGACCAGGATAGTGACTACGCTAAGTATGTCCTGAATGGATATTTGCTAAGTGTTGGGCGATGGCTGATAGTACTTTACAGCAAGTTTATAGATATAGATGAAGGAGCTATTATTTCACAATAGCCCCTGTTACCAGGTTTTCACCAGTTGCTTTTATTGTACCTTTTTATTTGCTTTTTCTTGATTTTTTGATTTTTTGATTTTTTGCTTTTTCCATGCATTAGACTACTCAAGTGTAGTATTTTTTCAGATGAATGCTATTGGTTGGTTCATCGAGCACATCTCCTTCTGAGGTTGTGAGCTGATAAGCACCTGATCCATAGACTGATATGATGACATAGGGACCCAACCAGTTAGGTTCAAATTTCCCTTTCTTTTCTTGATCTTTTTGATTTCTTGGATTTTCTTTGAAGACTAGGTCACCAACCTTGAAATTGCGAGGGATGACCTTGTGATTGTAGCTTCTACACATGCGTTGCTGATATGCTTTGAGATGAGTGTAAGCATGCTGACATCTTTCATCTAATAGTTCCAGTTCTTGTAGTCGGTTGACCAGATACTCTTCATCTAGGATTAAGCCTTTTAGAGATACTCTGAGAGATGGAATTTCTACTTCCAGCGGCAAAATAGCTTCGGATCCATAGACCAATGAGAAAGGTGTTGCTCCTATAGGTGTACGAATGCTGGTTCTGTATGCCCAAAGTGCTAGACTGAGTTGTATATGCCAATCTTTGCCTGCATCATTTACTATTTTCTTGAGAATTTTCAGTATTGTTTTATTGGATGCTTCTGCTTGACCATTCCCCTGGGGTAGTATGGTGTAGAGAACCGATGTTTTATTTTGAATTTCTCATATAGTTCTTGGAAATCTTGGTTTTTGAATGGTCATCCATTATTGGTGATGATGGAACTTGGAATACCATATCTGTAGATCAGATAGTTCAGGATAAAATACGCAATTTGCTTTCCGGTTACTATGGTCATTGGGACTGCTTCTATCCATTTGGTAAAGTATTCTGTTGCAGTTATAATGAACTTGTGTCCATTTGAAGATAAAGGATGAATTTTGCCAACCAAGTCTAGTCCCCATTGACAAAAGAGCCAGGATGTTGTAAATGGCTATAGTTCCTATGCTGGTGCATGTATCAAATTGCCATGGATCTGGCATTTAGGACACTTCTTGGCAAAGTGGTAAGAATCTTTCTCCATTGTAGGCCAGTAGTATCCCATCCTTAGGAGCTTTTTAGCAAGAGTAGTCCCACTTGAATGTGTTCCACAAATACCTTCATGAAGCTCATGTAAAGAGGAATCAGATTCATTACGATCAAGGCAACGAAGAAGAGTACCATCTAGACCTTGATGGTACAAAGTATCAATAGTAAGGGTATAACGAGCGGCTTGTCGGATAGAATTACGTTTTCGGTTCTGGGAAAAGTAAATGGGTAGGATGTTGTTCTTTAGATAATCATATATTGGTCCATACAAAGGAGAATCCGAACCGGTTAGGGCATAGACAACATGGGATTCAGAGTGGTCATAGGCTGGGGAGAACAATTGCTCTACCAAGAACTCGTAATGACTTTGTTGCTCTGGAATCTGTAGTAATGAAGCGATAGTAGCCATATCATTGGCTGCTTTTTTGTTCAACCTTGGTATTTTCTCGAAGGTGATGTGCACAAAATATTGTTTGAAGTCATCCACTATCCATTTGTAGGGTAGTAGTTTGTCATCCTTTGTCTGATAGTCATTGTTGATTTGATTGACGACCAGTTGCGAGTCTCCATAGACCATTAACTCTGTGATTTTCCATTCTACAACCATTTTGATGCCTATAACCAATGCCTCTTATACAACCACATTATTTGTGCATGGGAACATAAGCCAATATGATCTTGGTATAGTGTGTCCTTCAGGAGTGATGAATAGAATGCTAGCACCTGAACCATGTTGGGTGTAGGATCCATCAAAGTATAGGGTCCATTGTGTGGTAGAAATAGCAATAACATCCCTGTCCAAAAATTCAATCTCCATAGTTTGTTTTCCTGGTAGTGGTGCTTCAACTAGTTGATCTGCAATTGCTTGTCCTTTGATGGCTCTTCATTCAGTGTATTGGATATCAAATTCACTGAGAATCATGACCCATTTAGCCAATCTTCCAGTAAGAGCCACCTTGCTGAGTATATATTTGAGAGGATCAATTTTTGCTACTAGCTTAATTGTGTGTGCTAGCATTTAATGTCGGAACTTTTGAGATGCAAAGACTACTGTTAGACAAGCCTTCTCAATGAATGTATAGTTGAGTTCATAGCCATTCAATGTCTTGCTGATGTACTAGATGGCTCGTTCCTTTCCTTGTTGATCTTCTTGTGCTAATAGTGCCCCAATGATATATCTATTGTTGAAATGTATAGAATAAGGGGCTTTCCTGCGACTAGTGGTACTAGAACTGGTGGGTTCATCAGATATTGTTTGATTTGATAAAAAGATTCTGCACACTTGGTCTCCCATCTGAAAGGTACATTCTTATGGAGAAAATGATTGAATGGTAGACTTTTATCATCTAGTTGAGCGATGAATCACTTGATTGATTGAAGTCATCCTTGTAGAGATCTGAGTTGACTGATATTCTTTGGTGGTGGCATTTCCATAATGGCTTGTACCTTTGCTGGATCCACTTCAATACCTTTAGCTGAGACAATGTAGCCTAGTAACTTTTCTGATGTAACCCCAAAGACACACTTCTTGGGGTTGAGCCAAACTTGGAATTTCTCCAATCGATCAAAGATTTTTGTTAGGATGCTGAGATGTTCAGCTCTAGTGAATGATTTAGCTAGTAGATCGTCCACATAGTCTTCCATGAATGTGTGCATCATGTCATGAAATATTGTTGTCATTTCTCTTTGATAAGTTGCCCCTGCATTCTTTAAGCCAAAAGACATAACATTCCAACAGTACGTTCCCTAAGGACAGGTGAACGTTGTTTTATCTTGATCTTCTGGGGCTATTTTTATCTGATTATAGCCTAAGAAACCATCCATTAGTGAGAGCATTGCATGGCCCATTGTGAGGTCTACAATTATGTCGATACTGGGCAGAGGAAAGTCATCTTTTGGACAAGCTTTGTTGACATCTCTAAAATCAGTGCAGATTCGGATACTGCCATCTGGTTTTGATACTAGCACTATATTGGAGATCCATTCTGCATAGTCGATGGGTCAAATGAATCCGACATCTAATAGTTTCTTTAGTTCAGATTTGACCATGAGTGCCACCTGTGGATTCATCTTTCATAGTTTTTGCTTGACTATCTTAACTCCTGGAGAGATGGACAAGTGATGCATGATTAAGTGTGGATAAATTCCAAGAATATCTACATATGACCAAGCAAAGCTAATTTTCTTTTCTGTAAAAAAGATGAGAAATGTCGATCTTTCTTCCTCTGTCAGAGATTCTGCTAGGTGTATGTTTTTGGCTACTTTTGTAGTACCAATGTTGATTGATTGAGTGGGCTCAATCAATATGGGTGATCTCTCATGAAAATTTTCATGATGAGTGTCAAGTCTCTCATCTTTAGGTGCCTTAGAAAGGTTTTCACCATCAGATGCGTCCTTTATTTTTACTCTTTTGTGATCTAGAGCTGCCATTGACTGGTTTTTAGCATCAGATCTTTTATTTGGTTTATTTGTGTGACTGAGAGACTTGGCACTCCCTGGTTTGCAGACATTGTTACTTTGTTTACTGGTAGAACCTGTTTCTAGGTTAACGGTACATAGGTAGTGGATAATAGATTCATCGTCTGGGAAAATTGGTATATCATGTATTTCAGGTTCATCCCAGTCAATGAGGTCGGGAAAGACAAGCGGTAATGAATTGTTTGGTGGATCAGGTCAAGACAAAAGTTTCATCGTGATTGGTTTTGGTAAAGAAGTTAATGATTTCATCGAGGTCTTCGATGGTATCATCTTCCGTATAGATTTGTTCGTAATGTTTTTGTTTGCTTTCCTTGGCATTGTAGATATTCTGTGGTCCAAATTCAAGAGGTCTATCTTTTGCGTTATGTTCTTCCTGAGAAAGGGATATGGTACCAGTATTATCAGTGATATCTACAGTAGCATTTGAGTAGCTACCCCATTCATATTCATTGGAATCAGTCTCTAAGGCATAATCCCAAATTCTATCAGTGCTGTAAATAGGTATGTTGTAGAGTGAAAATAGATCTTTGATGATGGATACTAGTTTGATAGTTTTTGTTGATTCGATGTCAGATCTTGCTTCTACTTTCTGTATTTGTTCATAGACTGTGCCTCCTTGGGGAGGAATAACGGTATCAGGAGATGTTTCTATTGGTTTTTTGAGATATTGGTGTTTGAATATGAGCTACTCCTATAGATATGGCCTTCTTGTGGTTTAGAAGCTTTTCCTGATGTTGCTTCTGTTCTTGACATTCATGTGCCTTGCGGATTGCTTCTGCTGACTCAAACAGTGCTTCCTGCCAGGATTCTTCTTTGTACTTCTTCTTTTCTTTCCATTGATGTTTTGGAGTTATGTGTGGTGTCTTTCTTAATAGGAAAGTGAGTTTACAACCCAATCCTGTTTTGTCTCTACTAGGCTGTGAAGGAAGATCTATGGGTTCAGTGACTCCTTCTTTGCATTTTCCAATAGGTCCTTTACCGTCATATCCCATTTCTTGCATGATTAAGTAGCCCTTTCCATATAGGTGTGTTGGTAGAACTATATCCAGAGCAACTTCTCTGTTATCTTCTTCCTCATCTTTGTATAACCAGCTAATAATGTCTTTATCTTCTGATTCATGTGTTAGAGTGCCTAGCTGGATGAAGGTACCATCAAATTTGGTGATGGGCTAAGTTACCTAATGTGTTGATGGAGTGGGCAATCCATGAGATCTGGGTGATGTTGGTAATTTGGCCAAACACATGGGTTCCAAAGAGTATTCTCCCATACCTTGTTCTTTGATTTGCATTTTCTACTTGAAATCTCCAGGTAATGATTCGGGCTTTGCCTTCTATAGATCTGATGTTGAGGATCTCTATTTTTCCCTATTATGAGGAACCAAACTATCCTGGGCTGCCCCCATTGCATTACAATGTTGAAACGGATTGTGATCAGTAGATATAGAGACCTCTTGTCCGTTGTAAGGAAATTTGACACACTGGTGATACATAGAAGGCACTGCTTGCATTTCATGTATCCAGGGTCGACCTAATAAAATATTGCAGGTGAGGTCTATGTCTAAGACCTGACACATAGTATCCTTTTGTACTAGTCCAACTTGAATGGGTAAAATCACAGTTCCTTTAGATGACCTTTCCTCATCATCATACGCCTTTATGGTAATATTTTTACGTGGATCAATAGACTCCTCTGAGAAGCCCAATGCACGGATAAGTTTTAAAGTACATATATTAAGTCCAGCTCCTCCATCTATTAAGACTCTTTTTACTCGGTGTTTATAAACGATGACTTCAATATGGAGAGGAGTGTTATGTGGATGACTCAAGGAAGTATTATCATGCTCTGAGAAGGTGAGATTATGAGGCCCTGTCATATGAGTGACCATGGCCTAAAATTTGTTTGTATCCAGATCTTGAGGTACATTGGTTTCCAATAGCGCTTGTTCCAATATGTTTTTGTGTTTTGGTGATAGTTTCAGCAATTCTAGTATAGATATCTAAGCCAAAGTTTTGCGTAGTTGGCTGACTAAATCATATTGGATTTTTGGTGTAGCGGTTGTTGACGTGGTATGTCCTTTCAAGACATATTTCTGAGCTCGGGTTGTTACATTGACAGATTCATGATCATGCTAGTCTCGGATTGTGATGACATTTACCTGATGGTCTTCAGCTGATATTTGATTGATGGTGTTATTGTAGATGTGGTTGATACGAGCTCCACATGCATCGTTTGAGGTTGAAGCTCCATCTTTGTTGTAGTTTGGAAGAGGATTTTTAAAGGCTCCATGGTCACCATTTGTTTTGAGACCATCTACCGTTAGGTCACCCCGATCAATCATATCTTGAACAATGTTTTTCAATCTCATGCAATCGTTCGTTCGATGACCTTTGTTACAATGAAAATCACAATAATGTGAGTCATTCCACCAAGGTGGTTTGATTTGGGGTTCATAGTTGCTGATTGCAGGCAACGAGAGAATCTTGTTTGCCAGAAGCTCTCTGAATGCTGACTCTAGTGATTGTCCTAGTGGTGTGACGACACATTTCTAGAAATTGTTAGTACTGTCGTGCAAATTGTTATTAGGTCCTTGATTCATGGTTTTGTTTTGAGTATCGTTGGTGTTGTTTGCATTGGGTTGACCTTGATTGATATTCGGTGTATATGTGTTAGCGTTTGGATTAGCACCTTTAGGATTTTTCATAGCTTGAGGATTTCTGGATAATGTGAGTACTGGTTGCTTAGATTTTGGATCATGCGATTCATTGTTGCCTTCATTTTTGTTTCGAGTCTAGAATCAAGATTTGTCTAAGTTGTTGTTGTTTTGGTTATTGTAGCTAGATGAATTTGTTCCTTCTTTGAAGAATTTGAGCGTTCCCTTTTTGACACATGCTTCCTCTACTTGAATGCTGTTTTCAATCAATTTAGCGAAAGACGATATGCATTGGAGTTTGAGCTTGTAACTCATCTCACCATTCAAGTTGTCGATGAAAATTTCCATTTTTTCTTTTTCAGGAATGTCTCGAGGATATCGTGACACCATACGTTGCTAGCATTGAAGGAATATCATGAATGTTTCATTGTTCTTTTGTTTGTTGTTGCAGACATCTAGCATGGTTATAGCATGTTGAATGTTATAGGAATATTGTGTTATGAACTTGTTAACCAATTCATCAAATGACCTGATAGGTGGTGTATTTTGGATAACCATTCCATTGTTTGTCCTCCCAAGCTTCTGGGGAGCAACCTCATCAGATAGGTGTCATCATGAGAAAATTCAAGACTCATGGTACAAAATTCTCTGACATGATCACGGGGATCGCTTTTTCCATCGTACTTGTCAAATTTGGGTACGTCTAAGTTTAGAGGAAAAGGGATCATGTGTAATCTTCTATCAAAGGGATAAGGACAAATTTTGTTTAAAGAGTATCGCACTGTTGTCCCTTGTTGCATGTCTTGCATTTGTCTTTGTAACATTTGCATTTGTTGAGTAAGGGCAACCAAAGGCGCATTGTTTTGTCGAGGGAAGAGTTCTTCCCTTGCATTTATTCTGGGTTGAAACGGTGTATGGAATGGTATGTTTTGCTCGGGAATGTATTGTCTTGGTGTATGTTGCTCTGGTATGTTTTGATCTGAGATGTTTTATCTTGGTGTATGTTGTTCTAGTATGTTTTGATCAGGGATATCTTGTTCAGGGTCGTGTGCTTCCCCTTCCCATTGTCATTCTTGATATTTGTAATGTTGAGGTCGCATTCTAAACACATCTGTGTCAAAGTTTTTAGGGAGTTTGACGCCTTTGCTTGTGAGCATGAGCAAGTATTTTTCTTTGTCATTTTCCATGAGCTTTTCTACAAGCTTTTGGAATGATACACTTTCTTGGCATTCTTGAAGAAGCTCTTCAGAAATTTCAGTATCCTCTAGGTGTGGACCTTCAAAAGGATTTGACAACCTTCGATTCATACCAGATTCTGCTTGTGCCTCGCTTTGTTGGTTTTGTTGAGAGTGAGTAACAGGCATTTTAGTAGAAACTTTCAGTGACGAAGGGGACAAAATCCTCTTTGATATGTTGCTTGGGGGTTGGTGGTTTAGGTCGGGGTGTGTTATAAGTGATACAGTCGTCGGGCAGGAATGCCGGATTGATCCTTACTCCACGGTTTATGATTTGATTAAAAGCGGATTTTTGACAATATGCCCTAGTCTTTAAAGGCTCTTTGTCAAATTCGTTGGATTTGTTTTGGATATAACATTTGATGTGATGAAGGAATACTCAATGAGATTTGAAGAGTTGATGATTGATGTATAAAAACTTGTTTCTCTTGATAAATTTGCAAAAACTTGGTTGTTGTTTCTTCAACGTGGTGTTACGATAAATATTCTTTCTTCTCAGGATATGGGGATTAGTCATGCATAAGTGATCAATGGTTTCCTTTGATTTGTTTTGGATTTAGTTGATCTTGCTTTGAAAACTCAAGTTTTACTTTATCAAAGTGAAGGTTTAGATGCCCCTTCATGACAAAGCATGTCAAATGATATGGATAAAGTCTCCTGATATGGAGACTTGATTTGACAACGTGAGGTTTTAAACAAGTGTTTTTGAGATGAAATCCGTGAGATGATAAAGGATCCTTTCGATACTTGTGATGATGTTTCTAGATTTTGATAGGATAGATATGTTTTATCGTGCAATTAGTTTTGGATTTTTACAACATTTGTTTGACATAAATTTTGCTCAAGAAATAGTTTTTACAGTTTTGTTTTTGCTACTATGTTTTGATGAAAAATGATGCTAATGAAAAGAGGCTTCCAAAGATGTTTTCCAAAATTTCAAAATTCCTCACTGTTTTGCCCCCTATTTTTCTAGTTTTTGGTCACGTGCTAAAACAGAGACAACATGCACTACCCAATTTACTCCACACGCTAAATAAAGGACCACGTGTGCTAGGCTGCCCCCTGCCATGCGCTAAAGTTTTTGACTATTTAAATTTTGTTTTCTGCCTGGCTCAAAAAGCTATGCGCTAGTATGGGTCTGTGATGCGCTAATTGTTAAACCCTATGCACTAAAGTTTGACTCCTACGCGCTAAGTTGATGCTTCAACGCGCTAAGCTATTTTCCAGATGTGCTAACTGTTTAACACTATTTTGAAAATTTTGGATAAACGCTACTATTTTGACTGGATGCGCTAACAAAAGTACTCCATGCACTAAGAAGTTGCTCTCACGTGCTAAACTACCCTGGTATTTTCCTTTGGTTGGTTTTTGCAATTTTTGGATTTTTGTTTTATATTTTTCAGTCTTGATGGATGATTTTCTGAAGTAGTAAATGTAAGCATGACACAAAAAAGATAACCATTTTGCTTAATCTAACAAAAAGTGTATGTTCTACGAGGATGTGTTCAAATCCTCAATGTTTCAATGGGTTTGGATACGAATAATACACTTCAAGAAGACTCTTTATTCAAAGGTCATAAATAACATCATAGCTCACTAGTCTCGATACTCCGTCAGCTCAAACAACCGTGTCACCCCCTAGAGGGCACCCATTTTTTTGCCTTTTGCCAGAAATTAACTCAAAGTCAATCGCTTCACAATTGAGTAGTTATCTTGGGAGATATATGGTGAGCGATCTTGGGGGTGGATTCTTCCCTACCCTTGCACTATGATGTTATAAATGTCTATTTATTGACTTAGCTCAAGGTTTCTATTTCTATGGTTCGTAATCAGGCTTCCTGTTCGGCCGTCAGTGATAAAATCCCTTAGGAGGCTTCCCAACCTTTAGAACAAAGGCTTTACGTATCTCAAGGACACTGGGGGAAGGCTAATCACTGTGCACAACCATTGAAAAGGACTTTCATCACTTTCCACTTTTGATTATAGTGGGTTGGAATACTTGGCGTCAAAATCGTTCCCCACTTAGGTCATTCCCTTCACACCGGTCATAAATGTCTTTAAGAGTTGATTCCAACTCCTTAGGAAGGCAGGCCTGCTAAAGGATTTATTGCTTGAAGTAAAGAAAGCTTTAAGAGTGGTCAGGATTTTTGATCACCCAGTTAAGGGGAGAGCATATTCCTTCCACTTTCGAGACAAGGAAAACAATTTTTCTTTTTAGCCTTTCAAGATAAATGATTTGCTAACTTCTATTGAGAAATGTTGCTCCAAAAAGCATGGTGTTAATTTTATTTCCCCATATTAGTGATTATTTAATCTAAGAAAATAATCTAGTCAACAAAGCAAAATGTTTGATTTTTGGGTAACAAAAAGGAAACTGGCAAAAAGGGGAATAACTTCCCTCTTTTGATTGTAACAAAACTTCTTAAGTGTGGTTATTTCCTTTGCAAAAATTAGAAATGAATCCTTTTATACACCAAAGGATGGTGAGGTTCTTTTTAAAACTACTTTTGCAAAAAGGAAGGTTTGTATTGTTTTTTTTAAAGCCCAAAAATAAGTTTTCTCCTATGAAAGCAAGAAATGTTCTGATTTGTGGTTCTTTTTATAGCCCAAAAAAGTGAGTTCAATTTTAAGAACAAAAGAAGTTCAAATTTTTTTAAATTAACTTAACTAAGTTAGTGAAAATCCTAACTATCATAATAATCTTAAGATTAAGATCCTATTTGCAACAACTTTGTTAGAATCCTGCAAGAGAACATGTTAAAAACGTTAGATGGTTGGTGGACTTCAACAAGTCTACTTTTTACCCCCGGTTACAGATTTTAAATTTTTGATTTCTATCTATCTATGATGCGCTACACAACAAACTATATGTGCTACAAAATAATAGTAATGCGCTAAAAGAAATTGGTGATGCGCTACACTATTTTCAAGATGCGCTACTCTGTGTTCCAGAAGTACTGCTCTCTGCGCCGAGACCTACAAGAAAAGTTTAGTATTATGATGTGCTAATAAACAGACTCCATGCGCTAGATGATGGACCCAACGCACTGAACAGTAAACTGGATGCACTAGGTTGTTGACCAGATGCACTAGGGAATGCTTCCCACGCACCGATTCACGTTTCCTACGGACCTGCAAAAGTGGTTAAATTTAAAAACTGATTTGATATATGGGGTAATGCCCCACGGTGGGCACTAGAAATGTATGTGGGAAAAGCGGGCCGATAGAACTCAAAATGTGAAAAACGGAACTCTATGGAGCCTTGCTCACACACCCACAGGGCTTCTTGGTGCAAGCTATGGAGTCATGAAGTATGGCTCAGCTTCCCAAGGATGGTTCAATGGTTCTCTATCTTGCACGATCCCTCAAACCAATGTTTTTTCTCTCAGATCACTGAGCAAAATGGTTTAGGGATGGCAAATGCAAGAACAAGGGATGCTTTTGTTGATTTTAAGATGAGATGCATCTTAAGCTATGCATGATGCTACAAATGCAATAAACTATCTATAAGATGAAAAGGTTAGTAAACAAGACTATCCTAGCATACTATATTAGTATATGATTAAATTAAATGATAAGGAACATACTCTAAATTTGCATATTTAGATTAATTCCTGTTTAAAAGAGAAGCTAAATGATGAGCATAAAATGAGATATGAAAGCTTGAATGGATTTGAGTATAAGTGTGATGCTAAAGACTTGGATGATGAAAATGGAGGAATGAGAGCTCTATTTATAGCAAAAATAGGGCAATGGATGGTCAAGATTGAAAGAGTTAATCAAGGGCTAAGTTTGAAAGTTGGGAATCCATGTTTGCAATTGGCACCAATGAAATGGTGACAATTGTCAACATAAGGTTGGTTGAGAGGAGATGTAAGAAGCATTAAATGCTTGAGAAGACCTCATGGTTACCCTAGGGGTTAAGGGTTAAGGTTAAGTTAGGGTTATCCATTGGATAAAGCTTTTACTCAAAGGATAAACTCTTGTGCAAAGGTTTAAGGATAACCATGGTTAAAGCAATAAATGCTTGATAAGACCCTTGGGCTAGATGGAGGTTGAGTTTACGGAAATTTTTTAACCATGTAAGAGGGTTGAGTTAACCATTAATGGTTATGAAGACTTTGGGGACAAATTTGTAAGAGTCCTTCCAAATTTGGGGGGTTTTAATGCATTTTGAAGACTTTACTCCAAATTTGAGAAGTGACCTCCTCAAATCTAGGGAAAAGGGATAATGGATGGGTTTGGGTTAATTAATTAGGTTTAAAAGAATCTAGAAGAGATTAGAAAGAGGTTTAGGATGCAAGTGGGAGGTGTAGGATTTTGCAAGTGGGTGAGGGAAAATAGGTTTTAATTGAATTTAATTCAATTTGGTTGCAATTAAATAAATTAGATTTATTTAATTTAGGATAACTATTTTAATTAAAGTTGAATTTAATTAAAAAGTGGATAGGGGCTTTAATTGAATAAAATGAATTTATCCTATTAAATGGTATAGTGAATTTAATTGAGTAATTTACTTAATTAAATAGAGGAATGTGGGTTATTTAATTAAATTATATTTAATTAAATAGAGAAATGAACATAAAATATTCATTTAGGAATATGGTCATTTTTATACGTCTATAGTTCTTACTCCTTCAAGTCTTGCCACAGGTGCAAAAGTCTCACCATAATCAATTCCTTCTTCTTGGGCATAACCTTTCCAAACTAATCTTTCTTTATTTCGAATGACCTCACCCTTTTCATTCAGCTTGTTTTTTGAAAATCCACTTTGTACCAATTACATTTTTGTCCTTCAGTCTTGGGACCAGTGTCCATGTGTCATTCTTCTTGATTTGATCAATCTCTTCTGTTATAGCATTTATCCAATCTTCATTGTTAAATGCCTCTTTCACTATTCTTGGTTCAAATTCAGATATCAGACGTGTTCTGTCTCTGTTTGTTCCTTGTCATCACTGGATCATCCTTATCTCCTATAATCTGACTTGATGCATGATGCCTTCTGACATACTTGGCTAATACAGGCTCGATAGGCTCTGTATGATCTTCTTCATCACTCGGTAACTGGATATTCTCTTCATTTTCTTCAATAGTTCTCTCAATAAGACTTGTCAGTTGAACATAGACAGATCCTTCATAATCTTCTGGTTCTTTGGAGTTCCCTTCATCATTTCTTTCTGCAAATTCATCAATTTTCACATTTTCACTTTCTACTATTTTGTTAGATGATTTGATCAAACATTTAAATGCTTTACTTTTAGAAGAATAACCAAGAAATGTTCCTTCTTCACTTTTATGATTAAACTTTCCATTTCTATCATCTTTGTGAACATAGCATTTACTTCCAAAGATTTTAAAATAACTTACATTAGGTTTCTTGTCATACTAGATCTCATATGGTGTCTTCAAAGTTCCTTTCTTCAGTTGTACTCGGTTTAGGGTGTAAACTGCCGTGCTTATTGCTTCTCTCCAAAATGTTTGTGGCACTTTCTTTTCAATCATCAAGGTTCTAGCACAATCCACAATAGATCTATTTCTTCTCTCAGCAATTCCATTTTGTTGTGGAGTTCTCGGTGCAGAGACTTGTCTTTTAATACCATGATCATTGCAGAATAAGTTGAACTCATCAGATGTGAACTCTCCTCCTCTGTCTCATCTAAGACATTTCAGTTGTCTTCCTGTTTCATTTTTAACTCTTGCCTTGTACCATTTAAACATTTGAAAATCTTCTGATTTTTCTTTTAAAAACATTATTGACATCATCCTTGAGTAATCATCCACAAATAATATGAAATATTTATCACCATAATAACTTTGAACTTTCATAGGACCACAAAGATCAGTGTGCACAAGATCCAAAATTCCTTTAGAAGTGTAGGACTTACTTGTAAAGCTTGATCTTGTCATTTTACCAATTTGGCATCCTCGACACATAGCATTCTCAGGTTTTTCAAGACTCGATAGACCTCTTACTTGGTGCTTCTTGCTTATTTTGATTAGATTATCAAAATTTACATAACAAAACCTTTTATGCCATAACCAGGTATCATCTATCTTTGTATACAGACACTTGTTCCAAGTTGAGTCAAGGTGAAATGTGTTACCTTTTGTTTGTGTCCTAGTAGCAACTAACTTTCCATGCTTGTCATGAACTTTGACAATTCCTTTCTGAAATTCTATTCGGTAACTTGTGTTGTTTAGCTGTACTACACTCAATAAATTTTATTTCAAACCTTCAACCCAATAAACATCATTGCATTTTGCATTGTCAAGAAGTGTTATAGATCCTTTACCTTTTACTGGACATCATGCATCATTACCAAATCTTACATAGCCTTCATCATAATCTTCTAATATAACAAAATTGTGTTTATCACCTGTCATGTGATGTGAGCATCCACTATCTATGATCTAAGAATCATTAGTTTTTAAGTGAGATATTAAGGCTTTTTCTTCATACCTTTCTTCATCTAATCCATCTTTGATAGCCACATAAACTACTTCCTCTATATCAGTTTCATCTGATTTATCATCATTTGATTCCTCATCGGCTATTAGGCATGACTTTCTCTCTCTTCTTTTGAAGTCTCGGTGTCCTCTGTAATGATTATCTTTCTGTTTGTCATCTCAGTAATCTCTCTTTTTAGTAGAATCTTTGTCAGGACAGTTAGAAGCCATATGTCCTATCTTATCACAATTGAAACATTTCAAAGGTAGTTTTCCTTTATACTTACCTTTGCCTCTCGGTAACCTTCTAGCTAATAGTGCTTCAAACTCTTCTTGTTTTCTGATTTCCTCATATAGTTTGTGCACTTTTTCCATGTTCTTGCAAAATCTCTCACTTGCTCCACTGTGATCCCCTTCAGTGTACTTACTCATTCTATCATTGTAATCATCAGATTCACCAATATGAAAAGAACTAAATGCAAACTCAACTTTATTTACCGATGACCCACTGTTATCAAAGTTACTTAACTCAAATGCATGTAGCTTACCAATAGTAGCATCTAAAGAAACTGGCATATTGGGTACAAACCTCAATTCATTGATTGCAGAGAGTTGGATTGCATAAGCTGGTAGAAGGGTTCTTAACAACTTACTTGTTATATCCTTTTCTTCAATAGTTCCACCTGCTCCTTTGATTTGATTGACAATCTCCTTTAGTCTTGTACTGTACTGGGTTATGTTCTCACCTTCATTCATCCTCATGGATTCAAGTTGTCCTCTTAGACTGTCCACTTTTTCTCTTTGAACATGTTCATCTCCACCATACACAGATATGAGCTTGTCCCACATTGCCTTTGCATCATTGCAGCCTTCTAGATCATTAAACTCTGAGTCGGTCAATGCAGATGTTATTTCAATCATTGCTTGGATATGTTCTTGCTTTGCCTTTATCTCTTCTATTGTCAATGGATATGTGCTTGGTGTAATGAAATCATTCTGCAGATAATATACAGCATATTCTCCAACTCCTGATAGGTACAGCTTCATCCTTTTCTTCCATGTAGAGAAACTTGACTTGTTCAGCTTTGGTGCATCCCTCTTATACATCTTTGGATCTTTTCCTCAAGTACCTTTAAACTTTTTCTTCTAGAGTCCAAAGCTTTGATACTAATTGATAGTTCTGATACTTAATGTTAAGTATAAATGCCAAGCTAATAAGATGAGAGGGGGTGGGGGGTGAATCATACAAACTTAATCTTCCATAAAAACAACAGATTCAACCTCGGTAACATATACTTCAGTAATATAACCAAAACTGCTAAACATGCAAACTCATAAGCATATAAAAATCATAACACTCATAACACCAGATTTAACGTGGAAACCCAAATAGGGAAAAACCACTATGGGATTTCGGACCCACAAAGAAATATATTCTTCTAGAGTATGCTCGGTTAAAAGTAAATCTTGTTAAAGATTACAAACACATTGCTAGATGTGACCTGGTTAAGGGATTTCCCTCAAATCTGTTAGGATCTTCACCTTGTTAGAAGTGACCTTGTTAAAGGATTTCAAACACTCAATCAAAATGTCACCTTGCTAGAGGGTTTTACAAATAAGACTGTTAAGTCCACTCAGTTAAGAGATTTTCTATCACTTTACAAAATAACAGTAATAAAAATCTATCTGCAACTTCACATCTAAAATGCTAAAGCAGATTCTTATTTGCTCAATACAATTTAGTCACAGGACTTATCTTGTCCATCTGTTGGGCTCTATACTCTATTATTCAAATAGGTCTTCAAGCTTCTGTGCTCGGTAATCACTATGTAGCATCCCTATTCTTACACTTGCCCGCATACATTGTTTATCAATAGTTCCTTATTTATAAACAATTTGCCAACCACTTAATCTCCTTGATCACATATCCCATGATCAATCATAGCCATCAGATCTTCAAACTTGACCAGGTTCAATGTATCCTTCGATCTGAAAATGTTTTACCCTGCCTTGGAACTTGCATACATTTCTTGGAACTTGTGCTAGGGTATTGCAGTTCAATCTGAGCTATAGATCTTCCTGCCGATTTTCCTTTGCCATAGATCCTTAACAACCTGTATACACGTTGTAACAATCATTTAATCATAACCAGCTCATTAGCTTCCTTCATTAAATAATGCTTTTATTCATTCAATGCATTCTGTTATTACTCAGTTGCAACTGGGTAAATACTAAACTTCACTTGGTAGACATTCTGCCTTCATTAACCAATAGTGATAACCTTAGGGTTTACCGACTAGGTTCTTTGCTCGGTAACATAGTATAGTATTAACCTTACAATCAACAACATATGTAGGATATCAAAACAATCTAAACATCATGATCTCATCATTGTCTAACTCGCTAATAGTTGCCCATTGAATAACTTATTTCTCCCATTATTCATCACATTATTTCTATGTCTTTTACTTACATCTTTATACTCACCAAATCATACTTCTTAAGATATGGCAACATCATACTGAATTAGAAAATCAATTTCTTGACATCAATGACAAAATAATAATATTAAGACAGTAAACATCCTTTAGCAGTTATATCCATAATCATCAACAACCTTCTCAGTATCCTTATTGAAATGCCAACACTATCTGCTTTTGAGCTTGAAGAATTTGGACCTTCTGGAGCGGCGAAGTTTGATCCTGCTTTTCATGCATCTACATCTTCAACCGGTAAGAAAGACTAGAAAGATTTGTATGCAAAGGAATTAGAAGATATGAAGAGAGAAGATGATGAGTTTGAGCAACTTGAAGCACTATTTGCTAGAAGAGTACCTAAAGGACCGGTAGGATGTAAGTATGAAAGAAAAACACCTTTTAAATGTTTTGCATGTAATAGGATTGGTCATTTTGCTTCAAGATGTACTGAAAAGAAGTCAAAATTTGAAGAAAGAGTTGGAATATTATTTAATCTTAATCCTGGATATCAAAACAAGTATAAGTACAAGAAAAATAGAGACAAATCATATTACATAGCGAATGAGGAAGGGATTACTGATTCTGATGATAAACTGACAAAAGACTGCTAGTTGTTCCAATAATGGGAAGGAATGGGTGTTCCTAGCTATCAAAGAAGATGATCTGGCACTAGAAGAGAATGTACCTGAAGAGAAGGCACTTGCTGCTAAAATTAAAGACAAGGATGAATGGGTAATTGATAGTGGTTGTTCACATATGACTGGAGATAAAGGGAAGTTTCTATCTTTGAAAGAATTTGGTGGCATTATGGATGAATTGATTATATGTTGCATTCATGTTTTATCATTGATGTCAACACTAGCTGTTATGTATGGTTACCGACAGACAGGTTTTGGTTAGCAGTAGAAGATCTAGTGTTACCAGCAAAAGAGATTATCTGTTGGACACTTCCAACTTGTTTCTATCTATGGAATGTGATTGGTTACATGTGATACGTGCTTCTAGAGCATGTTTTGGTTAGTTGGTATTGGCTTGGTATTGGATACTATCATACACTCTTGTAAACCCTTACCGACATTGGTTTAAGGCTTTACTGACAGAGCTTTGATTGAGGAATCGTGACAAGATGCATAAGTGGTGTTGGTTCATCACGAATTGTTTTATTTAATATTGTGCAATTGAAAGATGTAATGTGATTTTGAAATTTAAAATAGATTAGATCATTCATAATCTACTATGAGGAAATATAGTATGTTTTTTACTCCTACAAATGATATGAAATTCAATTTTCTTTTGGGTTTGTCAATACTGATAAATTTTTGAGTGCAAGAAATGCAGGATGAGGTGAAGGAGGTCGAAGGTGAGAACATGAATCAGGTAGAATTGCTTTTAACTAAATAACTTCGATGGAAAAGGGAATCTCTCACACACCACATTAGGATTTATAATTTGCATCTTGAAAATATGGATGATTTAAATGACCTTATTTGAGTGTTTATTCAAATTGAAATGATGAATTTGGAATGAGAAGTAGATTGATTTAAATGTTTATAAATGTGCATTAATTGCATGATGTGAGTAGTGTTTGAATTAAATCTAAGTTGTCTGAGTAATTGTGAAATATTATGCTTTATTGTTAAAAGAGATAAAATGTATAAATGATTCAAAAATGAATATTGACCCTAGGTTTAATGTTCTTTTTAGATATGTATAAATGTATGAAAATTGTACTTGAGTTTACTTTTGTAAATTGAATATATATATATATGGGAAATTTATTCAATCATATACATATATCAATATCCAATTATCGTGAATTTGACTTCATCAAGAATTTTGTCTATACACATACGTAATCATTTGAGATTAAAAATATATGCACATTATATATATATATATATATATATATATATTTGTGTGTGTGTGTGTATATGAATTCTAATAATAATTTGATCATGTATTTGTAAATATTGTAAATGTATTTATGAAATTAAACTATGTAATGAAAATCCGATATATATATATTTAATCAAAGAAAGGGTTTATCAAAGAATTTATTAAAAACAAAGTTTAATGTTTAATATTAATGAAGAGTCATTTAATATATATATATATATATAATATTAAACATATTAATAGTATAAGGTGGCAGGTTGAAAAGGTAGTCGACCGTTTGAAGCTGGAGGAAGAGCCGCTTTGGTCGGTTTGTTAGTAGAACTCCCTCCATCCACAGTGGTCGCTGTCAAAGCAATTACACAGACCAGAGCACGATGGAGACTTAAACACTCCCATGACCCCTTGGGGTGACTTGGCATGCAACATGACTTGGCATGCAATGTGACTCTTCAGTGGATAAGCTGAAGTCGACAAATTCCATGCAGCAATCAAGCTCCAAATGAAACGGTTGGAAGTTTTTAACAATAAAAGACTCGAACTTGCCACAAATTGAGGGTGGTATTTAATTCATAGAACTGCATGGAGATTATAGTTACAACCACATGACAATAGAAATAGTGGAACAGTAAATAAGACCCAGAGGATAGTAGAAACATAGCCAAAGATTAGAATAAATAGATGTATACACACACACATTCTTTCATTCTTTCTCACACGAGATTAGAAGAGCGATAATTTCTTGAAGGGGGGGTTAGAATAGTTTGATAGAGAGGAAGAATAATTTGATATAGAGGAAGAATAGTTGGATATAGAGGAAGAATAGTTGGATAATATCGTAGAGATTGAGTGATAGAGAGATAGTTGGATAGAGATAAGAATAGTTGGAGAGAAAGAGAGACTTGAGATCAAGGCATGTAATCATTTGACGAAGAACAACAAGGTCAAAAGCTTACAATCCACTCTAAGTTTCCAAGAGGTTAGAATCCTTTGTTTATGTTTTATTTTATTTGTTAAATTTGGTATAAAATGTGTAGAAATGGAAGTTTAGATAATAGATATGTACATCCAAATGGGTATCAATTATTAATATTGTATTTGAAATGCTTTGTAAACCATTGTGGAATAGAAGAAAAGAAGTTAGAGAAAAGATGTTGTTAATATCGTATTTTGCACAAATATAACTAGTTTTAATTCTATTTTTAGAATGTGTTTGCGTACTTTTGGTTACATATGAGATTAATTTCATACATGTTTAACAACTTCTTTTGTATGTACTTTATTTTAGTCAAAAGATTGATTTTAAGTCTATTGCTTATAAAAGTTTATCATTTTTCAAAATATGAAAGATTGTCTTCGATAGATATATTAGACAAGTAATGATTAGTAAACAAAAATGATATCTCTATTTTTGTTTTAAAAGAAAGATTGTATTCTCAATAGAATTTGTGTTTGAGAGAATCAAGCTAGGGTTAAGCTTGAGTTGGAAAAATTTACCTTTTGGGACGGGTGCCGAATGTGGATGTTTTAGGGAGAATAGTTGCTTTTTCCAACTATTATTTTGCTGTTCATGGCATATACTCGGCCGAGTTATTGTTTGAATTATCTATAGAAAAAGATGGAAATTCCTTATTTATGCTCTCTACCACATCCTAGTATGATAGCGAATGTTTGTTTCTTAGAATGAAGTAGGAAAAATGAAAATGCATATATTATCTAGGCATGCACCAGATTCCCTCTTGCTTTCAAATTCTTTGGTTAAACCAATTTGTGCAGGGTCGGGTATTCTTTATTGACTAGGAATTCTGGGAAGCGTAAGCTTCAAGGTTGGGTGGAAAAAGCGCCCGATTCTTGTTCTCATCTGTGTTCAAAAGACAGAAGGAAGTGACTCAGACTAAATATCAACGGATGCATCTTCTTGTATAATCTTAAGGCAATTTGGAAGCCTAAGTAGGAAATAAGAACTTCTTAGTATTGGATATTGTATTATTCATGTGCATTATAATGATATATCTATGAGAGTTTTTATATCCATATTCGATGTTTGCTTATATCTTGAATAAAATATGCTTAGAGAATGAAATTTAAGTTTATTATGGATAAAGTGTAGTTTAGGGTTAGATCCTAGATTGACGTCTTTACATTTTTGGTATCAGGGCCTAGGTTTATAACACTAGTACCTATATGAGTCACTTCGTTAAGATAAATCTAGAAATTAATAGCCTTATGTTTTACAGAAATGGTTCTTACCAAGCAGACAACTCGAAAGTCAGTAGCAGGGTATGCCCATTACCTGAGGGTTAAAAATGATCCTCAATCACCTATCAAGCCAATTTTGGATGATGCCCCTTTTGAAGCAAAACCAGTCCTAGAAGAGAGTATTGTAATAGGAAAGGACCCTACCGGATGTCATACTGAGATGAATATCCCTAAAAAAGAAAAAGAGCCTAAGTTGGAATATTCATCTATCTGGCCAATAGTGATTAGTTCTGAGGAATCTGAGGGCTATACCCCTCTAAGTGACACTAAATCGGAAGGATATACACCATTAAGTCCAAATGAGTCGAAAGAATCCACTCCTCTGACTCCTCTTGATGAGTGATGTAACGTGTTACAACACTTCAATAAAATGTCTTTCCTTCTATTACCGAATAAGGATGTAATCCCTTCTACTATAAAATAAAGATGTATTCTCTTCTACTATAAAATAAAGATGTATCCTCTTCTATTATCAAATAGAGATGTCTTCTATTGTATTTTGAGTTAAAAATTGTGTATTCCTTAATGATATCTATATATATACTTGGAACCTAACTTATATAGTAAATGGGAAAGAAGTAGAATGAAATTATTTGATATTGTTATATTTTAAATTTATATTGTTTTCTTAATTATTCAATAGGAGTATTAAACTCTCTAGTTGCCTTATAAGGCTATAGGTTAGGGAATATTATAAAATTTACGAAAGATGTAACATAGCAAATATGTCTCTTATCACTAAGAATTATCAATATCTCCCTATTGCAGAATTAATAAATAGAAAGGGCCTCAAGAACCACAAGGGCGGGGTCAAGTAATGGGAAGGAAAGGTTAGATCAAATTCTTGGTTTGCTCAATCAGTAAAGTGCAAGGATGAATGATCTCGAACAAGAGGTTTGAAGGGTCGGAGAAGTCTGACAGGAAGCCCCAAGGGTTGAGGAGCAACCCGACAACCGAGCCAAAATAGAAGAAGAGTTGGCAAAGGATTTGTAAAGGATAGCCCCACCAAAGTTTGATGGAAAAACAATTGGCGATGGTGCAGAGGCATGGGTAATTGAAATGGAGAAATATTTTGGTCTCCGCAACATGTCAAATGAAACCAAGGTAGTTTGGGTTGCTTATTAGTTGTCTGGTGAAGTTGCTACTTGGTGGGACAATGAAAAGACAGAAAGGAAACTACAACCAAGAGAGATCACTTAGGATTTGTTTTTACAATCCTGTAGGAAAAGGTGGCTTCCACAATTATTCTTCGACAAAAAGATGACAAAATTTCAAAACCTTACTCAATGTAGTATGTCAGTAACACGGTACTGGGAGAAATTTACTAATCTCCTTAAGTATGTTCCGCAGTACCAGATGGATGAAAGGTTCCACATTCGGAAGTTCATTTTGGGATTAAGAACCCATATAGGAGCGGAGGTGGATATCCATAATCCATTAACTATGGTGGAGGTATTTGAAAAGGTGACTAAGCAAGAGCACAAGTTATAGCAGTTGGGGAACCTCCGAAAGAATGAGAAACACCGACCGAATTTTGGGAATAGAAATTTCCAAAGGAATCACAATAGAAACAATCGACAGATAAGAAATCTTAAGAGGGGACTCAACACCCAGGAAAAAGGAAGAGCAAATCAGTATGGAAATAAGAAAGCAAACAATAACACCAATGCTAGACAGAATATGCACAGAGAAAGGTCAGGTGGCCATCCTGGTCCTAGGGATGGGTGTTATAATTATGGAGGGAGTCATTACGCCTCCAATTGTCCACAATGTACCTCAACACAGAGAGGATCATATGAGCAAGGAGCCCCTCAACATCAGATTCACACTGCTGTCGACAATCGTCAAGCTGATTTCCAAGCCGTACCTATCCAAATTATGGGTATGCTCTTTGGACAAACAGTTTCTATTTTAATAGATACGGGAGCTACTGAATGTTTTATTGATCCACAAGTAGTTTCTAGAATATCTGTTAAACCTGGATATATTTCAAATTCATGGATGGTTCAGTATGGAAATCGAGCAGAAAAGAGGGTAGATACTTGTCTATTTTGCAGTGAATTAGAACTTCCTAGTTTCCAAACCCAAGTTAACCTTTATGTTGCACCACTAGGATCATATGATGTGATCTTAGGTATTAATTGGTTGACTAAACATAAACCATAGTGAACTGTGAAGATAAGGTCATTAGTTGCATGGATGATTTTGGGAATTCCATTGAAATTTTCGGATCTCAAACTCCTCTTGAATTGAGATACATTTTGGCAATGCAACTCAAGAAAGCCCAAAGAAAAGGATGTTCCATCATTTCCATCATGGTTAATGATTTGAATAGTGTAGAGAAAAGTCCTACAGATTATCCTATCCTTGCAGAGTTTCTAGATATTTTTCTAGAAGATCTTACCAAGTTACCACCTAAGAGAGAGTTTGATTTTTCTATATAACTCTTACCTAGAACGGAGCCACAATCTAAGGCTCCATATAGAATGACAACAACAGAACTGTATGAGATTAAGGCTCAATTGCAAGAATTTATTAGGCAAGGTTTTATTAGACCAAGCGTATCCCTGTGGGGTGCACGAGTTATCTTTGTAAAGAAGAAAGATGGTACTTTGAGGTTATGCATTGATTATAGGATGTTGAATAAAGTAACCATCAAAAATAGATATCCTCTACCAAGGATAGATGAATTATTTGATCAAATGAAAGGTGCATTTGTATTCTCCAAGATCAATCTTCGATCTGGATATCATCAGTTAAGGATTAAGGATGAAGATATTCCTAAAACTGCATTCCGAACAAGGTATGGGCACTATGAATTCATAGTTGTACCATTTGGTTTAGCTAATGCCCCAGCAACATTCATGAACCTCAAGAATAGTATTTTCAGAGAATACTTGGATGACTTTGTTTTAATCTTCATTGATGACATATTGATCTATTCTAAGAATGAAGAAGAACATAAGAAGCACCTGAGGATAGTTTTGCAACGATTGAGAGATCATAAACTTTAAGGAAAATTCTCTAAGTGTGCCTTCTTTAAGGAAAAGGTGCAATACTTAGGTCATGTCATATCCGCTGAAGGAATTTCAGTTGATCTTGCAAAGGTAGAAGCAATAGTAGATTGGCCAAAGCCCCAGAATGTTTCAGAAGTTTGAAGTTTTATGGGACTTGTAGGATATTATAGAAAATATGTGGAAGGATTTTCTAGGATAGCGGCACCCATTACCTCATTTCAAAAAAAGGAAAAAAGGTTTGAATGGATTGAGAAATGCGAGTAATCATTTCAACTCCTAAAGAAGGAATTGACAACAACACCAGTATTAACAATACCAGATCCCAACACACTTTTTTTAGTAATTACAGATGCCTCGGGTGAAGGTGTGGGAGTAGTATTGATGGAGGAAGGAAAGGTGGTTGCATATGAATCATGAAAGCTAAAGCAATATGAGATGAATTATGCTCCGCATGATTTAGAACTACTAGCTATTGTGCATGCATTACAAATGTGGAGGCATTACCTTTTAGGGAAGCCTTTTGAGCTTAAAATGGATCATTTAGGATTAAAGTATATTTTTACACAACCTAACCTAAATGCAAGACAGAGAAGGTGGCTTGAATTTCTAAGTGAGTATGACTTTGGTATTGAATATATCCAAGGGAAGGAAAATAGAGTAGTTGATGCTCTCAGCAGAAGAAGACACCTATCTGCAATGGTTACAACAAGGACAAATTTGAAGCAACAAGTGTTGCAGAATCTTTTCGAAGATGAACATTATATAAGAGTTCAACAAGCCTTGGAAAGAGACTCTTTAGACCATCACTATGATGGATATGAGATAGAACCAGAGGGTATTTTGAGATATCAAGGAAGGATGTATATACCAGAAGGAGGAGAGTTGAGGAAGTTGATCTTACATGAGATGCACAATACACCTTATTCAGGACACCTTGGAATAACAAAGATGGTAGCTGATTTGAAAACATTGTATTTCTGGCCTAAACTCTGGAAAGAAGTGGTTGAGTATGTAGCACAATGTCTGGAATGTCAAAGAGTAAAAGCTGAACATGTTCATCGAGCAGGACTTCTATTTCAAAATGTTATACCAGAATACAAGTGGTAGGTAATCAGTATGGATTTCATGCAAGGATTACTGATGAGTAAGAATAAGCATGACACTATCTTAGTAGTGGTGGACAAGTTGACTAGAGTTTCACATTTCATACCTTGTAATCTAAAAGATGGATCATTTGTTCTTGCCAAGAAATTTGTGCAAGAAATTTTTCGGTTACATGGAGTTCCAAAAACTATTATATCTGATAGGGATACCAAGATGACTTGCAGATTTTGGACAACATTGAATGCAACATTGGGAACAAGGCTAAGTTTTAGCTCAGCATATCATCCTCAGACTGACGACCAAACAAAAAAGGGTTAATCAGGTAGTGGAGGATCTTTTGAGAATGTATTGCATGGATTAGCAGTACAAATAGGAGGAGTACTTTCCCTTAGTTGAATTTGTTTATAACAAATCCTTTCATGCATCATTAGGTATGGCACCTTTTGAAGCACGCTATGGGCAAAAATTTCGCACACCTATTAGCTGGGATAGACTAGAGGATAGGATCATTATTGGTCCAGATTTACTCAAGGAAATGGATGAACAGATGGTGTTGATTAAGAGTAGATTGAAGGAAGTAGCTGACCGACAGAAGAGTTATGCAGATCGAAATAGAACTTTTAGACAATTCGCTGTAGGAGATAAAGTCTTTTTGAGAGTCAAACCTCATAAGAGCTCTATCTCGTTTGGAAAATCATCAAAATTGGCTCCAAGATATGTGGGACCCTTTGATGTACTAGAGGTTATCAATCCAATTGCTTATAGATTGGCTTTACCCCCTGCTCTAGCTCGAATCCATAATGTGTTTCATGTGTCTTTATTGAAACCTTACAATGTTGATGCATCTCATATTCTTGATTGGCAATCCTTACAGGTTCAGGGTCCAGGGGTGGTGCTAGTGGAGCCCATCTGAATCCTAGATCAACATAGTGTGAAGCTACGCAGCAGAGATTTCATTTAGTATAAGGTTCAGTGGGACCAATATTCTGAGGACAGTGCTACTTGGGAGGATGCTAAGACGATTGACCGTCATTTTCCTCATTTTCTTTCTTAGGAAATAACTGCTATTTAATTTTGGATATTTTGAAACAATTATTATTATTTTATGATGTAAACTTGGATAGCCTGTGTGCTCTTGGTATTATTATTTGAATTTAAGGTAAGATGGATATTTTGTGAGATATTATGTTTTGTGATTATTAATGAGTGGCAAGACATCGAGATGATGTCTCTTCTAAGAGGGGAAGGATGTCACGAATTGTTTTATTTAATATTGTGCAATTTAAAGATGTAATGTGATTTTGAAATTTAAAATAGATTAGATCATTCATAATCTAGTATGAGGAAATATAGTATGCTTTTTACTCTTGCAAATGATATGAAATTCAATATTCTTTTGGGTTTGTCAATACTGATAAATTTTTGAGTGCAAGAAATGCAGGATGAGGTGAAGGAGTTCGAAGGCGAGAACATGAATTAGGTAGAATTTCTTTTAACTAAATGACTTCGATGGAAAAGGGAATCTCTCACACACCACATTAGGATTTATAATTTGCATCTTGAAAATATGGATGATTTAAATAACCTTATTTGAGTGTTTGTTCAAATTGAAATGGTGAATTTGGAATGAGAAGTAGATTGATTTAAATGTTTATACATGTGCATTAATTGCATGATGTGAGTAGTGTTTGAATTAAATCTAAGTTGTCTGAGTAATTGTGAAATATTATGCTTTATTGTTAAAAGAGATAAAATGTATAAACGATTCAAAAATGAATATTGACCGTAGGTTTAATGTTCTTTTCAGATATGTGTAAATGTATGAAAATTGTACTTCCGAGTTTAATTTTGTAAATTGAATAATAGTATAATATATATATGGGAAATTTAATCAATCATATACATATATTAATATCCAATTATCGTGAGTTTGACTTCATCAAGAATTTTGTCTATACATTAATGTAATCATTTGAGATTAAAAATATATACACATTATATATATATGTGTGTGTTTGTGTGTGTGTATATGAATTCTAATAATAATTTGATAATGTATTTGTAAATATTGTATATGTATTTATGAAATTGAACTATGTAATGAAAATCCGATATATATATATATATATATATATTTAATCAAAGAAAGGGTTTATCAAAGAATTTATTAAAAACATAGTTTAACATTTAATATTAATGAAGAGTCATTTAATATATATATATATATATATATATATATATTAATAGTATAAGGTGGCGGGTTGAAAAGGTAGTCGACTGTTTGAAGCCAGAGGAAGAGCAGCTTTGGTCGGTTTGTTAGCAGAACTCCCTCCATCCATGGTGGTCACTGTCAAAGCAATTACGCAGACCAGAGCATGATGGAGACTTAAACACTCCCACGACCCCTTGGGGTGACTTGGCTTGCATCACGACTTGGCATGCAACGTGACTCTTTGGTGGATAAGTTGAAGTCGACAGATTCCATGTAGCAATCAAGCTCCAACTGAAACGATTGGAAGTTTTTAACAGTAAAAGACTCGAACTTGCCACAAATCGAGGGTGGTATTTAATTCATAGAACTGCGTGGAGATTATAGTTACAACCACATGACAATAGAAATAGTGGAACAGTAAATAAGACCCAGAGGATAGCAGAAAACATAGCCAAAGATTAGAATAAATAGACGTATACACAAACACATTCTTTCATTCTTTCTCACACGAGATTAGAAGAGCGATGATTTCTTTAAGGGGGGGTTAGAATAGTTTGATAGAGAGGAAGAATAGTTTGATATAGAGGAAGAATAGTTGGATATAGAGGAGGAATAGTTGGATAATATCGTAGAGATTGAGCGATAGAGAGATAGTTGGATAGAGATAAGAATAGTTGGAGAGAAAGAGAGACTTGCGATCAAGGCGTGGAATCATTTGACGAAGAATGATAAGGTCAAAAGCTTACAATCCACTCTAAGTTTCCGAGAGGTTAGAATCCTTTGTTTATGTTTTATTTTATTTGTTAAATTTGGTATAAAATATGTAGAAATGGAAGTTTAGATAATAGATATGTACGTCCAAATGGGTATCAATTATTAATATCATATTTGAAATGCTTTGTAAACCATTGTGCAATAGAAGAAAAGAATTTAGAGAAAATATGTTGTTAATATCGTATTTTGCACAAAAATAATTAGTTTTAATTCTATTTTTAGAATGTGTTTGCATACTTTTGGTTACATATGAGATTAATTTCATACATGTTTAACACCTTCTTTTGTATGTACTTTATTTTAGTCAAAAGATTGATTTTAAGTTTATTGCTTATAAAAGTTTATCGTTTTCCAAAATATGAAAGATTGTCTTCAATAGATATATTAGACAAGTAATGATTAGTAAACAAAAATGATATCTCTATTTTTGTTTTAAAAGAAAGATTGTATTCTCAATAGAATTTGTGTTTGAGGGAATCAAGCTAGGGTTAAGCTTGAGTTGGAAAAGTTTACCTTTCGTGATGGGTGCCGAATGTGGATGTTTTAGGGAGAATAGTTGCTTTTTCCAACTATTATTTTGCTATTCATGGCATATACTCGGCCGAGTTATTGTTTGAATTATCCGTAGAAAAAGATGGAAATTCCTTATTTATGCTCTCTACCACATCCTAGTATGATAGCGAATGCTTGTTTCTTAGAATGAAGTAGGAAAAATGAAAATGCATATATTATCTAGGCATGCACCAGATTCCCTCTTGCTTTCGAATTCTTTGGTTAAACCAATTCGTGCAGGGTCGGGTATTCTTGATTGACCAAGAATTCCGGGGAAGCGTAAGCTTCAAGGTTGGGTGGAAAAAGCACTTGATTCTTGTTCTTGTCTACGTTGAAAAGACAGAAGGAAGCGACTCAGACTAAAGATCAATGGATGCATCTTCTTGTATAATCTTAAGACAATTTGGAAGCCTATGTAGGAAATCAGAACTTCTTAGTATTGGATATTGTATTATTCATGTGCATTATAATGATATATCTATGAGAGTTTTTATATCCATATTCTATGTTTGCTTATATCTTGAATAAAATATGCTTAGACAATGAAATTTAAGTTTATTATGGATAAAGAGTAGTTTAGGGTTATATCCTAGATTGACGTCTTTACATTTTTGGTATCAGAGCCTAGGTTTATAACACTAGGACCTATTGAGTCACTTCACTAAGATAAATCTCGAAATTAATAGCTTTATGTTTTACAAAAATGGTTCGTACCAAGCAGACAGCCCGAAAGTCAGTAGCAGGGTATGCCCATTACCTGAGGGTTAAAAAAGATCCTCAATCACCTGTCAAGCCGGTTTTGGATGATGCCCCTTTTGAAGCAAAACGAGTCCCAGAAGAGAGTATTGTAATAGGAAAGGACCCTACCGGATGTCATACTAAGAAGAATATCGCTGAAAAAGAAAAAGAGCCTATGTTGGAATATTCATCTATCAGGCCAATAGTGATCAGTTCTGAGGAATCTGAGGGCTATACCCCTCTAAGTGACACTGAATCGGAAGGATATACCCCATTAAGTCCAAATGAGTCGGAAGAATCCACTCCCCTGACTCCTCTCGATGAGTGATGTAACGTGTTACAACACTTCAATAAAATATCTTTCCTTCTATTACCGAATAAGGATGCAATCCCTTCTACTATAAAATAAAGATGTATTATCTTCTACTATAAAATAAAGATGTATCCTCTTCTATTATCAAATAAAGATGTCTTCTATTGTATTTTGAGTTAAAAATTGTGTATTCCTTAATGATATCTATATATATACTTGGAACCTAACTTATATAGTAAATGGGAAAGAAGTAGAATGAAATTATTTGATATTGTTATATTTTAAATTTATATTGTTTTCTTAATTATTCAATAGGAGTATTAAACTCTCTAGTTGCCTTATAAGGCTATAAGTTAGGGAATATTATAAAAGTTATGAAAGACGTAACATAGTAAATATGTCTCTTATCTCTAAGAATTATCAATATCTCCCCATTGTAGAATTAATAAATAGAAATGGCCTCAAGAACCACAAGGGTGGGGTCAAGTAATGGGAAGGAAAGGTTAGATCAAATTCTTGGTCTACTCAATCAGCAAAGTGCAAGGATGAATGATCTCGAACAAGAGGTTCGAAGGGTCGGAGAAGTCCAACAGGAAGCCCCAAGGGTTGAGGAGCAACCTGACAACCAAGCCACAATAGAAGAAGAGCTGGCAAAGGATTTGAAAAGGATAGCCCCACCAAAGTTTGATGGAAAAAAAATTGGTGATGGTGTAGAGGCATGGGTAATTTAAATGGAGAAATATTTTGGTCTCCACAAAATGTCAAACGAAACCAAGGTAGTTTGGGTTGCTTATCAGTTGTCTAGTGAAGCTGCTACTTGGTAGGACAATGAAAAGTCAGAAAGGAAACTACAACCAAGAGAGATCACTTGGGATTTTTTTTTACAATCCTTCAGGAAAAGGTGGCTTCCACAATTATTCTTCGACAAAAAGATGAAAGAATTTCAAAACCTTACTCAAGGTAGTATGTCGGTAACACAGTACTAGGAGAAATTTACTAATCTCCTTAAGTATGTTCTGCAATACCAGATGGATGAAAGTTTCCGCATTCGGAAGTTCATTTTGGGATTAAGAACCCATATAGGAGCGGAGGTGGATATCCATATTCCATTAACTATGGTGGAGGTATTTGAAAAGGCGACTAAGCAAGAGCACAAGTTACAGTAGTTGGGGAACCTCCGAAAGAATGAGAACCACCGACCAAATTTTGGGAATAGAAATTTCCAAAGGAATCACAATAGCAACAATTAGCAGATAAGAAATCTTAAGAGGGGACCCAACACCCAGGAAAAAGGAAGAGAAAATCAGTATGGAAATAAGAAAGCAAACAATAACACCAATGCTCAACAAAATATGGACAGAGAAAGGTCAGGTGGCCATCCTGGTCCTAGGGATGGGTGTTATAATTGTGGAGGGAGTCATTACGCCTCCAATTGTCCACAATGTACCTCAGCACAGAGAGGATCATGTCAGCAATGTCATGCCCAAACTTTTGGGCACAAACGGAATAATTTTTTTTTTTTTAAATACTTAACCTAGTACAACTAACTTATTAAAATAATGCAATACTACTTTAGTCTTAACTATGTTTTGAGTGAATCAAACAACTAAATTAATTAGGCGATAAATAATCTAAGTTATAAGCGAGATAATAATTCTCCAAAAGTATTTTTATAATCTCTTTATTAAATTAATAAATTCGCTTAAACCCAAAAATCTCTAAATAAAACTGCAGGGATACTTCCAAATCTCAATTAGTCTTTTAATTGCCTAGGGACTAACTAATTAATCCCTAGCTTATTATAACAATAAGAATAATTTGTCTAACACTTGACTAGAGGGTCAATTAAACCCATAATAGCATTTGTGCTATAAGATCATTTTAATGAAGGGCAAACTAATTTAACTTCTAAGGCTTCCTAATGCAAGGGTAATTATTAATATTTCCCCCCTCTAAACTCAACTAAAAAAGGATTCTAAATCTAGTTCTTAAATAAAACCCTTTAAAAAAAAACTCTACTAAATACCAATGAATTTCACTAATGGGAGCTTAAATCAATAAAAATCTCAATCTTATAAACCTAAATATATATATGTAGTTAATACACCATAAATGGGTATATATATATATATATATATATATATATATATATATATATGGGGGGAAAAGTATGGTTAAAAATAATATCTCTCTTTAATTGCAAGGTCTTATGGGGATACCCTATTTAAATTTCAAATAGGGTTTTCCCCCCCTTATTACCCCCTTTTCTTTTTTTTATTTAAACAAAACCCCACACACAACCTTATTTTATAAAATTGTTATGAGTTTTGCCCTAACCCAAAAATTGGGTTAGGGCTTTGCGTGTGTGTGCTTCATCTTATTTTATTTTTGTGTGTGCCATGTGTGTGTGTGTGCGCAGGTCGTGTTGGGAGCGGCAGCCAAGGAAGGGAGTGGCGGGAGTGATGTTTGCGGAGGTCGCAACAGGGGGGAATGGTGGTGGCGGTTCCCATGGGGGCTGCACCCCTAGGCTGGGGACAACTCTGCCCATGGCTGCGGTGCTCCGTAGTCTGTGGACATCACCGGCCACAGCTGCGGTGACCCGCAGACTATGGACGACGCCGCCCACAACTGCGGCTCTCCCGCAGACTGTGGACGTCGCCGCCCATAGTTGCGGGCTCTCGCAGACTGTGGACATCGCCGACCACAGTTGCGGGCGCCTTCTTTGCAATTTTTTTTAAGGTTTTTTTCTTTTATTTGAAATTTCTATTTCTTTAATATATATATATATATATATATATATATATATATATATATATATATATATATATATATATATATATATAGCCCTTTCTTTTTATAACTCATTTAGGCATTCTTATGAGTTTTCTTTTTAACTTTAAAATACATACAAATTTTTTTTCCTAATATTACTTGTAGTATATTAAAGGGGAAATATCCTTTTTTTTTTATAAGGCTGGAAAATATATATGTTTTATATTCTGTTTTTTTTTGTTTTAAGTATTATGAAACTAATATCTATAATGCATTCTAACAGCAAGCTTAAATATAATATTTTTTGGCAAACAAAATAAAACTAGGACTATATGCTAATCTTTTTTTTTTGATAAAAATAAGCTACTACTATAGGATTTATTTTCTAC
Organism: Cryptomeria japonica; assembly: GCF_030272615.1. Taxonomy (NCBI): domain Eukaryota; kingdom Viridiplantae; phylum Streptophyta; class Pinopsida; order Cupressales; family Cupressaceae; genus Cryptomeria; species Cryptomeria japonica. The sequence goes on from NC_081414.1 coordinate 532,518,129, forward strand.
ATTAAATGAAAGAATAAATGACAAAATTAATTTAATTGCAGCAGCATAAATAAAACCAAAATTCTAATGTATGAGCTTTCATATACCATTTCTATCTTGCATAAGGAATAAAATGAACCTTTATTTGCAGAATAAATATAAATGCAACAACTTTATTTCTTTTTTTTTTTAATGAGGATTTTAATACAACTCATATATTTCATCTTCCCTTTGCAAAACTTAACCAAATAGAAGAAATACATTTCTTTAAGCAAATTAAAATACAAAGTAAATATTATTACAAATGGGTTTGAAACCCCAACTAGAATTTCCCTTCCATAGGACTATGAATAAATGCATACACTTCTTTTCTTTTGGAAAATAAATACAACAATGGCTCTTTTTTATTTTTTTTTGCTACAAAATAAATACACTTTTCCTTTAAACTTTTCTGCAACATAAAACAACAATAAATCTCTTCATCTTTTTCTTTCCCATCCAAAGCAACCTGCAATAAAAATACAACTTGACCATGGAGAGCTCACCTCCCAGCCTAGGCTTACTAGAAGCCACCCCCGAGTTTGGAGAACCAAGCACTAGATGGGTCACAAACAAACAAATAACACAACAAACAAAGGGCAAACACTCAACATGCATTTTCCCATCCCAAGCTACACTCTCACCACAACTTGTGATGAACTTTCCAGGGTGGAAGTGGACCAAATACCAATGGGCAGATTGCAAGCATAATACAACTCAAGCCACCTCATGGCAAAACAAAATACAACAAATTCATCTCCACACCCTTATGCCCCCCAAAGGCATAAAAGCCATATTTTCTCCCCTTATGACCCCCAAATGCATACACAAGGCTATGCAGCAAGGGTCACATAGGACACCCTTGAGATCACTCTCCATAAGGAGAGCCTCTCACCCAAGGCTGTCATACTTCTTCCACCCCAAGACCATCCTACTCTCCCAAGAGTAGGAGGTCTTGGACACTCCCAAAACAAGAACACATAAACAAAGGACAAGGAAAGGAAACATTTACACTTTTCTCCTACAAAACAAATGACATATACACATCTCCTCATACAAGCATTTCTTTCATTCAAAACAACATAAACAACATAAACAAAAGGAAGTAAAACCAACCTTAATCTGCCAATAGGTATGATAGACTTAGCTGGGGATGAGCAGCCCAAATCCACACAAACTCTTCACCAACACTTCCAGAAGAATTCTATACTACAATTTTTTTCAAAAATTGCATTATCTCCAACAATGGAGAGTGTGTGATTACTCACTAAGTCCCTAATCCTTTCCTAAGAAGGCCTCTCTCACACTTCCCAACCCCTTGGGTAAGGTGAGAGTTCCCATTGGTTTCTTTTCCCAACCTATTACGTGTTGCTAAAACTAGAAAGGGAAAAGGTGAGAGAAGATGGGGTAGAGAGTTTGACATCAAAAGGGAAGGTTGTGTATCCTAGGAGGAACCTTCTAAGTTGAATTTTCGCTCACCTTGAGAAAACCACTTTTTGAGGTGACTAAACAGTCACATGTTTAAAAATACCCCTAACCCATAGGTATACCCTTTGGACCTTTGGAAAATCCCTAAAACTGACCCTAGGAGTCCATTTGACCCCTTAGAAACCCAACTGAAGTTAACCTACGGGTCAAACCTGAGCTGACCACTCCCAAGACTCCCTACCCAAGGCAAATTTGGCACCACACTCGTGTGTTTGAATGGCTTTGGTAGAAACAAAACTCCCTCCAAGAGACAAGTCAAAATCAATGACACTAATCAGCACGTGTGTCAAGTGACACAATAAAATACAATATAAAAATCACACATGAAATTTGTCTCTTGCAGGATTCCACATATACATAAAATCAATTTAACACTCATGCATCATTTACTTTCACAAATAAAATACAATACAAACGGGGTGTTGTCTCTCAAAATAGAGAACCCCTAGCTTAACAAACGTACATAGGTCTAGGTTTGGTTCTCCATATTATTTCCATGGTCACATGGATAATTTTCCTGTGCATCTCAATTAACACATTAGTAATTCCAAATAATCACAATTATATATATAATTAAACACATGGATTTCATTGCACATCAAACACTCATACATTTGACAATAATAATTCAATATCCCATTCATTTAAATTTGATTCCCCATAAGCAATTATCATACTCCTCAAAATTGAACCATTCATATAATAAGCATCCTATTTCTATCATCAAAATGAAGTCCTGCAAATCTAATAATGACATACATCATTGCAAAATAATTCTATTCTAGCAACATATAAAGTTTCATAATCATAATGCATAAAATGAAGCATCAATATACGTCAATGTGATCCAAATCATGGAATCATATAGGTTCTAAATCCATAATGCATAAAATAAAGCATCCCTGATAGTCTTAATATGAAAATAACAGATAATGTCAGGATGAGTCAGGTTAGGGCCTCACACCGTCCCCCTCTAGGCATGAACTTCCTCCTGGAGTTCATAAAAAAGGTGGGGGTACTGTGATCTCATACGTGCTGCATCCTCCCATGAGGTTGTGACCTCGTCATAGCAATCCCACTAGACCCTAACCTGGTCCAGCTCTCGACCTCGAAGGCCCAGTGTCGGGCGTGCCAAAATACGAATGGGATCCAAAGCTAGCTGCCCGTCCGACTCCACCTACAAGGCATCCCAATCTAGAATATGAGACTCATCATAGATATACTTCCTCAAAACTGAAACATGAAACACATCATGGATGCGTGACAGGCTAGGTGGCAATGCGAAATGGTAGGCAACTAGTCCTATCCTCTCAAGGATCTCAAATGGTCCTACAAATCGAGGTGTGAGCTTAGAACCCGTTCCATAACGGATTGGACTCTTATGTGGTCGCACTCTCAAGAAGACTCTGTCTCCAACCAAGTAGCTATGATCTATCCTCTTCACATCTGCATATTTCTTATGTCTATCCTGTGCCTCTCTAAGATGCTGCCTAATCAAATCCACCTGCTGCTCCATATCCCAAACTATCTCAGGACCAATAGCAACTCTGTCCTCTATGCGGTGCCAACTCAACGGTATCCTACAAGGTCTGTCATATAATGCCTGATATGGTGGCATCCCCAAAGATGTGTGATGCCCATTATTATAGGCAAAATCCACCAAGGGAAGGTACTCTTCCCATCTGGTCTGGTGATCCATGACGTACATGCTAAGCATATCCTTTAACACCTGATTAACCCTCTCTATCTGGCCATCTATTTTCGGATGGTAAGTTGTACTGAAATTGAGCTTGGTACCCATAGCTTCCTGTAATGCCTTCCAAAAGGAAGAAGTGAAGAGGGAATCCCTATCAGAAATGATCTTGCATGGAACACCATGAAGTCTGACAATGTCTCGTAAAAACACCTGTGCTACTGCTAGTGCTATGAAGGTGGTACGAACTGGTGAAAAGTGGGCCACTTTGGTCAACTTGTCAACCATCACCAAGATGGCATCATGGCGACGAGATGACATGGGGAGACCAATGATGAAATCCATGGATATAGTATCCCACTTCCACTCTGGTATAGCATGAGATTGGAGCAACCCACCTAGATGGCGGTGCTCCGCCTTGACTGTCTAACACTTGAGGCATCGAGCTACCAACTCAGCCATAAGCTGCCGCATTCCTGGCCAATGGTACAATTCTCTCAAGTCTGCATGCATCTTCTTAACCCCGGGATGTGCTGCATAAGGAGCTCTATGAGCCTCTGTGATAATGAACTCCCGCAATCCCCTGGAAGAAGTTACATAGATGCGCCCTCTATGGCGTAATAATCCATCGAACTCTAAGGAATAATCCACATATTTCCCTTCTAATGTTTCCTGAGATCGTATAGCCTGGCAAACCTCTAAAAACCATCCATCCTCTAGCAACTACTGCATTATCCGATCTCTCAAATCCATGCCCATAGATATGGTGTATACCTCGTGACGTCTCCTACTCAAAGCATTTGCAACTACGTTTTCTTTCCCTTTGATGTAGTGAACGTCAAAATCATACTCGCACAAGAATTCCATCCATCTCCTCTGACGTGCATTAAGATTCGGCTAAGTGAATATGTACTGAAGGCTCTGATGGTCTGAGTGCAACTCAAAATGATGACCCAAAAGGAAATGTCTCCACCTCACATTGCATGCACTACTGCTGCAAGCTCAAGGTCATGAGTAGGGTAATTAAGCTCATGAGTCTTGAGTTTCCTAGACTCAAAAGCTATAGCTTTGCCATCCTGCATAAGGACTGCCTAAACCCTCTAGGGAAGCATCTATGCAAACCATGAAGTCAGCTGAGGAATCTGGCACTACAAGGATAGGTGCAGTAGTAAGTGCCTTTTTAAGCTCCTGAAAGGCCTTCTCGCACTTCTCTGTCCACTCAAGTTTCTTCCCTTTACGCTGAAGAGAAGTAATAGGATGAGCGACTCTAGAGAATCCCTCAACAAAATGTCGATAATAACCTGCTAAGCCCATGAAGCTCCTGACCTCTATCACACTGGTAGGTGCTGGCCAATCCATAATGGCTCTGATCTTTGAAGGGTCTATTGAGATCCCATCATTGGATATGACATGACCAAGGTACTTGACCTCTGTTCTAAAGAAAGCACACTTCGACAAACTACCATACAACTGATTATCCCTCAAACACTGCAAAACCTATCTCAGGTGCTCCTCATGCTCCTCCTCATTCTGTGAATATATCAACATGTCATCGAGAAACACAATCACAAAATGGTCAAGGAATGTACGGAATAATCCATTCATGAGACTCATGAAAATAGCTTGGGCATTCGTAAGACCGAATGGGACCAC